>NC_056725.1:835781096-836081096 GCF_019279795.1 Protopterus annectens | reverse complement strand
CCCTTTGGGCTTCTTTTCTATTTTCTCACTGAGGTGGACCTCTTCTTTACTTTTTCCTTCTCTTTGGTGGACCTCTACATTTGTAAATAGGACCTCTCCTTCTGCTTCAGTGTTTTCATTTGGGGCAAGCAAGTTCTGAGGTAATTTGCTCTTGTACATCCCTTATGTACCTCCCACCTTTGGGCTTAGATCATGTGCCAGATATACAGTACGAGGAAGGCACTCAAGGTTTGATATGCTGCAAGACATATGGCTGTGCTTGGTGGGATACTCCATCTGTTAGTAATATTGCAATAGTGATCAGTAGGGCATCTAATGTTATGATAAGCTTTTACACAACCGTGCTTTCATTCACCACGCATATCATAGACTCTTTACTGCGTTACAATGAATAGATAGCTGATTCAGAGCTTATGTCAGAGCTTTTAAATAGATATTTTATAACATTATTAGCTGGATTATTGCAAATGTTCTTTGTCTGTCCTGTTATACCATGGTCTTCCCCTTCATTCATAGCCGAGGATATGATAAACATGGCCTCATGTAATATTATGCCAACATGAAGTATAGTCCCTGATTTAATTCCAGGCACCTTAATCTACAAAGTTTCCCCTATGAACAATTAATTTATTGCTAAAAAAAATATTCAAAACTGATCAAGAGCACAATACCCTGACAACCCACCACAAACATCAAAATAAATGTTTTAGCATGAGGCAAGCCCCATGCACCCATATGCGGGGCAAGCTCCACAGGATAGACCAAGAAGAATTTATAGCTACCCACCCAGCTGTCAAGATTTACTTTTAGATGTTAGTATCACCATAAACTAAGAAAGCAGACATCTTGGTCTAATTTTTATTTCTGTCTCTACAAGGAACTTTGACATACTTACAGAAATATTTAAAATTATAGTTAGGCCAGTAATGAATTATAATACTAGTTTTTGTTTATTTTCTGTGTCAGGATTAATATTCCAGAATTACTTTAACAGAAATTCATAACATGAATTCCAGTACTTGGTGGTAGGAAATAACTTTACTAAGCTATAATTGTTGAATATATATAGCATTAGCTATTGGCTTATCCTGGGTAGGCTATGTTTTACCTTTAAGGCCTTCAAAAGCAAAACATTTACAGCTATGATGAGACTAAAGTTATTTGCATGTGATACACACTGCAGCATAACTTGAAGTTCACCATTAGAACTAATTATATCAAAGAAGAGGGAGATTGGTTTGTGATGCAAATTATGCCTCGGTTATGGAACAATCTTCCCACAGATCTTAGGACTTTGGAAGACCTGCTGCATTTTAAAGATAAACTTGATAAATGAACTTTTTATCCGCCAATGGAATATGTCCTTCTTCTTCAAACAGTTCATCTATCCATCCCTCTACAACCCCTTTTACCAGTTTTGCAAATGGAGTCGGGGTGTCTCTTCAGCAGTATCAATCATTTAGAGCCAAGGTTCGTATCACCGGGTGGCTAGCCCTGCCTTGGTTGTTCTTCCATAACACAGAAATACATGCATACTCACACCAATGGCCAATTTAGTGTGTCCAATCCACTTACTGCATGTCTTTCTTTGGAATGTGGAAGGAAACTGGATCAGTTTTGGGCGGCGCAGTGGTGCAGCGGTTAATGCTGTCGCCTCACAGCAAGAGGTTCTCCGGTTCGATTCTCAGCTGGGGTGCCTACTGTGTGGAGTTTGCATGTTCTCCCTGCGTTCGCGTGGGTTTCCTCCGGGTACTCCGGTTTCCTCCCACATTCTAAAGACATGCTTCTGGAGCATTTCTCCCCGGGCCTCCGCTGAAAACAGGATCTGTGGAACCTAGTCAGACTTTCCCGGTCAACAAATGTTAAATAAAAATAAATAAAATAAAACAAATAAAAATAAATAAAAATAAACACCTAGAGGAAACCCACATGAACAAAAGGAGGACATGCAGACTCCACCACCCCAGCCGAGAATCAAACCAGAGGATGTCTTGCTGTGAGTTGACAATGCTAACCACTGTGCCACTGTGTCACTTCAAACAATTGCCATTAGCTTAATAAAGCAAATATTCAAATTTCTCTGAACAGCTTCTCAATAATAGCATATCATCTAATAGCTTCACTTAGACATTCGTATTCAAACTATGAAAGATAAAAGCTTTTATTCCCTTTATGATGACAGATCAAACTACAAAAGGTACAGATATTGGTCTTTATTTCCCCCCTCTTTTTATCTGCACCTATTTCTTCCTTGATTCCCCCCATTACTGGTTAGGATAAACATAAGCCATCTGTAACTCTCTTATCCCCTTCCATCTTGTGATGTTTTCAGACTAATTTTTTCTTTCTCCAGTTTTACTTTGTCACCTTTTCCCACTGACCATGCTGCCGACCCCTAAGGTTTTCTTTGACTTGTCAGGGAATGGAAACTGATACCTGCACCCTGAATGCGAATGTCAAAGGAAAGCCATTAGATGACTTGATATTTCTGGGAACAAGTTCAGAAGAATTCAGATATATACTTTATTAATGCTGTTGTCTGATGATGAATGGCATAGTACTCTGAGGGATAAAAGGTTGCTAAGGTAAGAAACTGTGGTGAGGAGCAACCACTTTTCATTCAGGGGTGAGACTGCCACTACATCTTAATAGCAGACTGATGTTAGACTATATAGCATTCAACGCCTCACAAAGGGTTAAATGTAACATAGACAGGAAATGATTTTAAATGAATTTGTTTACACGCACCACTAACTGTACAGGTGAAACCGGAAGTGATACTGTGATTCTGAAAATCCTCATGACATTGAAAAGTACTGTAGTCAATATCACAGTTAGCCAGAATTGCTAAAATAAGTGTAAGGAGTTTCTTGAAGCAGGTGCTGTCTGTCTGGCAAAGCAGTGTCTGGCCCCTTATGCCCTAAATGTAACATATGAAATCACTTGAAAAAAGTTGCTTGCATACCAGTGCATATTTTTTAAATCACTCAGGTGATATCCATATCTTATAGCCTTTCAGCCTATCCAGTAACCATTTGAAATGTCAGGATCCACTAGAATGAGTCCTGAAATATAGAGACTAAATGGCCAAATGAATGAAGTTACATATACTAAGTCTGAGATGCCATTTCTCAGAATATTCCCTTTTCTCTGAGGTATGGCAATCTCGTAGTTGTTATATATAAGTTTGAATGGTGTAGCGGGCTTCTCCCCCACATAGGAGGGGTGCATGGGGGGGCTTGCTCCCCTGCAAAATTTTAAGAAGTGTGGTCTTCGAGTTTCTCTCTTCTGTATTTTTGGTCTTTTTTTCTGGCATGTTAGCACTCTAATCAGAAACATCATCCTGTTCAACGTTTCTGTTAGACACTGCATTCCATGTATGCCATCATGAAACATTCGGATGTTTAGCAATTTCTTATGCAGAATAATGTGCCCCGGCTACCTGCATTGAAACTGTTAGCAAACCTTAACTATTTGCCTCATACACTTTTTGCATAGTGACTTCCTGATACAGAAACTTCACTCAAGTAAGATGCAGTGCTGCAGATTGTTTACAGACTGATACTTTCATGTCCTTATCCTCTCACTCTACCACCTTCAAATTGTCATAAGATAAACTACCTTCACTTCTGCAACATATCACTACGGCAACCTCTATCATTATCTTCCACAAAAAATATCTACCAATAAGCAAAGACTGTCACTTCAATGCTCTGCTGAAAAATGATACTAGACTTATTGGTGTCTACAAGCTCAAATGAATTACATAAATAAAACAAGGCATAAGATGGCAGGGTTATTTTTATATGCATTTGTTGTCCTTTTTTCCATGCTTCACTGGTGTTTTCCCAGCTGCAATGGGCATATAGAGGCAGATGCTCTCTGAAAGATCTGTATTCTACCCCTATCCATTAGAACACAAAGCACAATGTTCATAGGTTCATAGGTTTAGGTTCATAGGTAGGTACTAGGCTATCTGCCCGAGGGCATTTATAAGCCTAGCCAGAGTGTGTCAGCTTTCGCCGCCCCATTGATTAATTAACTGAGCCTCTGTCAAGAAGAGCCAATGAAGTGATCCCAGGGGTGTATTTTCTGTTACCCATCCACTCGTCAAGGTTTCTCTTGAAGAGTGTTCATGAGGGGCTCTTCCTAATGTAGTTAAGAATTTTGTTTCAAAGCATGGGGAGTCTCTGTGACAGGAATCTATCCCTCCAGCATGTTCTATTTATTGTTGTGGCGAGGTTTAGCTCACTAAAGCGAGTGGCTCGCAGTGACTTGGATTTCTTTAGGTGGAGTATGTCCATCAATTCTGAGTTGGATATGGCTTTGTAAGTCAGGCAGAGATCACCTCTGAGTAACTGATATGCCACTGAGTACAGCTGGAGTTTTTCCAGTCGGGCTGCATAGGACATATGTTTGAGGCCAGTAATCCTCTTGGTGAGGTACTTTTGTGGTCTTTCCATCTGTTGGAAGTGTCTTGTGAGGTACATCTCAAATGGGGCATTGTACTCTATGATGGGTCTGATGAGTGAGGAGTAGAGGGGCACTATAACCTCTGTATTTCTAGATGTGAACCCTTTAGTAATTAGATGGGCTACATAGAAGGATTTCCTAACTACTTTGGCAATATGATTGTCAAAGGAGAGATTACTATCTACCTGGGTCCCCAGATCTCTTATTACCTCTTCTGTATTAAGGAGGCTGCCACCTATGTAGTAATTCATGTTTTGTTTTTCCCAAACGGGATGACTATGCATTTTTTGACATTTAGCTTGAGACCATGACTTTGACACCAGGTGTCCGTCTCAGTAAGGCCCTTTTGGAGAATGTCCATTTCAGCCAGAGAGTCAATTATGGCTCCCAGTTTGCAGTCATCAGCAAACTTGGTTAGCCATAGTCCTCCTGTGTTTGCCTGTACTTCTGAGAAGTATATGCTGAACAGTTGGGGTCCCAGGACTGAGCCTTGTGGGACACCACTTGTGACTGGTTTAGAGTCGGACCTGGAGCGCGCTATTCTTACCGTGGGAGTTCTGTCTGTAAGCCAGTTGGCAACTCATCTCGTGATGTAGGAGTTTATGTTCAGACTGGTGAGTTTTTCTACAATTCCCAAGTGGGGAATGGTGTCAAAAGCCTTGGCGAGGTCAAGATAGGCTGTGTGAACTACCTTCCCCTCATCTATGGCCTTGCTGACTGTCTTGAAGAAGTCAACCAGGTTTAGTAGGCATGATCTGCCCTTAACAAAACTGAACTGGGTCAGGTCAAGTGTTTGGAGGTACCCAATGTCTTTTTTAATGAGTTCCATGATGCGCTCCATAGCCTTGCAGACCAGGCTAATCAGTCTTATGAGGTGATAGTTACCAGGGTCAGTTGTGGCCCCACCTTTGTGGACTGGAATAACCGTTGCTGTGTGCCATTCTATGGGCACATAGCCTGTGGAGAGGCTGAGGTTGAACAGTGTGTTTAGGTGGGGGGGTTAGTTTGTTCTGTAGTTTGTGCAAGACGCAGCCTGGGACACCATCTGGCCCCACTGACGCTGCGCTTTTGGCTTTTGAAAGGGCTGTTTTCACCTGTGCGGCTGTGATTTCCGGGACACTACACTTTTAATTATATGTTGTGAGTCCTTTTGGGGGTGAGAGGGGGGTGACGTTTGCACTGAATCTATCTGCCAGGATGTTGGCAATATCAGTGGGTTTAGTGTATTTTGCGCTATTTTGCCCTAGCTCAGAGCATATCTACAAGTTGCCACTTAGATTCTTGACATAGCTAAAGAAGGCTATGTTAAAATCTTTTAACAGCTCAACAAAGGTTTGTTGGAAATTCTTAATATCTGTACATAATATGCTTTGAATACTTAAAAGGCAGACTACATGGAGCCATGCCAATAAGGAATCTGATGTGGCTGCATAAAATCGACAGAGGCAAAAGTGAATTATGAGCTTGTTATTTGCCTGTTCCATTAATCAAACTGATGTGCTACAATCTGATCACCACCCCCTCTTAGCTGATGTCAGTCCTGTGATGACAGGAGGTACTGCCAGCCATGCCATGAGAAATAGTGCAGTGGATTTAAGACTTGTGCCAGCACAGCTAGCTGGAATTTTATAAATAATTATATGTCATTTGTATATCAAACTGATTTGTACAGATGGTTGTGCTGAAAATGTATTTGTGAGGTTTGCTTGTGTTAAAATGTATCAATAGTGCACCCTACTGGAATGAAAAGAAATGTACATGTATTATTGTAACTTGAGTTAAATGTGTATGTTTAAATAGAGGATACTGGGACAGCAAGGGTTAACCAGCTGGCTTATTTTAAGAAAAATGAGAGAAATATAAATGAGCTGTTAAACCATTAAAATTTCACCTCACAGTGCTGAATAGGACTGGAGACATTAGGTCTGGAAGAAGTCTTTGTTCGTTAGTTTGGTAAAAAGAGGGGAAGCATCAGGCACTTCCATAAACATTTAAGATGTGTATTGTAGCCATCTATGCTAAATTCCTGTCTCAACTTCAAATGGATTACTTTGAGAACCTAGAGTCAGTTGACCAGATGAGGTCATTCTGCAAGTCATCTTGGATATTTTGTATTTTACAGGGAGTAATCTCTCAGAATAGAGTATTCTGTTTGGAGAACCTGACTAAAAAGACTGCTGATGTATTTCACTGTGCCATGTTCTATCAAGCAAGTTATTAGGGAATAGTACTTCTTCTAGGCTCACTCAGGAATATAGTGAAGCTTAGTTTAGATATTGTTTTTCTTTATTTGTCTTAGTCTGTCCATCAAAGTTCTTTTCAATATTTCCTGTGAGCTGAACTCTGTGGTTTACTGTGAATATATATTTAGCATTTTCATGCTCTTTTATTATTTATTATTAAATATATTTAACATTTTTATTGTGGCTGGTCCTTGTAGAAAGTACTTAACCTTTGAGAGTGTTTACATTTATTTGGTGACACTGTGTGGACCACTCCAGAAGGCCTGTCTTGGTCAGCTACTACCATTTGTGTTAGTATTAATATTACACAGTATAATTTGTTAAGGGCCTTAGAGTAGCTAACTGTGGAGTGTTTAGTTGCAGTGATGGCTACCTTATACTTTGGGCAGACGGGGGCATGGCAGGTAAATCTGTGCCAGCCTTTCCCAGGTGTGTGTGTGTGTGTGTGTGTGTGTGTGTGTGTGTGTGTGTGTGTGTGTGTGTGTGTGAAGAATCAAATTTCTCAGTGTGTGTGTGTGTGTGTGTGTGTGTGTGAGTGTGTGTGTGTGTGAGCTACTTGGTCAGGGACACGAAGCACTAGATTTACAGAGAGGGTGCTGGAGGACTTGGCTTGGACACTCGGCCTAGGACCTAACCCTTCAGCTGTACCAGTGGAAAGTCTTACTTGAGACCTTGAGAGAGACAGATATAGAAAAATCCAGACCCCTGGCTGAGTGTGTTCCCTGTGTGCCCTAAAGGGAAATTGTGCTTGATGAAGAGAGGTCTGTATCTGGAAATACTGAGTGTATCCATTTGTATTCCAAGTGCATGTCCCTCTCCATGTCAGTGATGAGGATTCAGACTCCTTAATTACTGGCCCAGCATGGGGACATCACTTATTGGTAGCAGAGGTGGGATCATCACTTGTCACATATTGGTGGCAGTGATGGGGCCATTACTCGTCATATATTGGTTGGCAGTGGTGGGACCATCACTCATCACAAGTCCTATAAGACATTATTAATTAAGGTCCTTTTATTTGCATTTGTGTCAAGTGACCATCATGTTTTTCCTATAATGATATGCAGAATAAACTACCAGCTTAATATCAACTTACTGATCTGATTCCTATATGTAACACAATGCCCTCACACAGCTGTTTGAAAGTGTTGAAAGTGTTACCTCTCCTGATTCATATATATATATATATATATATATATATATATATATATATATATATATATATATATGTTTTGTTAAAGGCTACCCTTTGTTCTTGTGGCAAGCAGCACATGCTATTTATCTGTGTTTGAACTTTTAGCATCAGAGGACTTAGTGTTTCTTCTGTTTGCACAGCAAGGTACCTATCTCAGCATTTTTAGTTTCAGTAATAAACATTCCCTGCTTCTTTCTCCAGCCAGTAACATCAGATATCTGCCCATATACTGTGGAATTATTAGCAGTAGGTGTTAGACAAGGATTAAGGATGAATATTTATTTATTTATTTATGCATTTGTTTGTTTGTTTATTTAATTGATTTTTTTACTGTGAACATCTGACTGGGTGCATACTCATTTTCAGAGGAAGCATGAGGTGAAAAGCTCCATCATACATATGAGATTCGCATTAGAGTAATTTCCAGTAAGGAAAAAAAACTAGTTCCATTGCATGGAGTCAGGGGGCATGTGCAGATCCCTGAGTTCAGCAGGAAGGAGTTTAGGCTAGTTTTGAAGCTGAGGTTCTTCACTTGTTTGACTTCTGGTAGCAGCAATCAGAAGTAAAAGTGCAGTATTATTGTAGAAGCTAATAAGATATTATCAAACACATGCAACAAACAATGACATATTTAGTTTATAGCTGGATAGCAGTAGGACATCAGAAATTAAAGCATAGTCATTCTTTATAGCTAAGGAGATGCTATAAAAGAATAGTAACCTATAATATTTACATGTTTTCTGAGTTTAATGTCAGCAGGACATCATGAATACACTCAGAAGGTTTGTATGTTTAGGAGTAATGGAAGAAAATATTGGCACTATATAACTGCCAAGTTACACTATTAACTTAGGGACAGGATATCACAGCTAGAACAAGACTTGCATTTGTGACAACAGACATGTCACAAGGTAGATGGTCTGGTGTGGTTATAATGATTGAAAAATATAAAAAACAGGGATTTACATATAGGAATGCCAAACATCAGACTGATGATGGGTCTCAAGAGATGGCATCTGTTCTTATTATATCTGTTTTGATCATGTGTGTGTGTCACTTTTAGGAAGTATTTTATGGGGAATCAAGCTAACTGAATATGTTATTATATTTCTATAAACATGCTGTGCATTTAGGAAATAGTTGTATAGTTCTATCTTGTTATAGCCAGGTAAGGAGTCTGCATGCAAGACAGCCTGGAGTCAGGGAGCATGTGTAGATTCATGAGCTCAACAGAATGGAGTTTAGGTTAGTGTGGAAGCTGAGGTTCTTCACTTGTTTGACATCTGGTAGCAGCACTTTCCAGATTTTAGATACGCAGACAAAGCACAGGGCATCAATATGTCAGTTGCTGGACTTCGGAATTTCAGTTAGGAGGTAGTGTTTGGATCTTAATTTCCTGACAGGGTATACCAGTTCAGTGAGTTAGAGTTAGCTGACACATTAGTTGGTTCGTAGAGTATCTTGTGGGCAGTTTTTATTTCAGAGAAGGCTGTAAGGTTACAGAAATCTAACCCCCAGTTAGAGTTTGTAGAGCAGAGCTGTGGTGGGCTCCCTCAAGTTAGTTCATACCAAAGTTGTTGATTTTATTGTAACATTTTGCAAGCTTTTAGAGTTGGGTGTTCTGTACGCTGGTGAAAATTGCTGATACATGCAGACTAGGTAACAAGAAGGTAGAGACTGTAGGCTTCCAAGAGTTGTCTGTATCAAGTTTTACCTGTATACAAGGGGAACAGATTTTAGGGACACAGTTTTAGGACTAAGCACTAAGATTACAGATTCATCGGTAGTTACTGATTCCTAAAAGTAACTAAAAGCCTTCTCGTAGCTGTTTGAAAATGGCAGCACTCCTGATTCATAATTTTTTAACGCCTACCCTTTATTTATGCAGCAGCCAGTAAGTGTTGTTTACTTGTGTTTAAACTTTTTAGCATCAGGGAAAGGAGACCACTGAGGAGTCTATCCCAATTTCCCAACTGCCCCAGAGCATTGTCTTGTTAAATTACTTACTCAAAGTCAGACAGTAGGCAATGAAGGCTAAAGGAATCTAATCATAGAATACAATGAGCAGTTCATTAACATCTCATAGCCTTAATGTACTATGCTAACTGCCAGACGAATTAATGTTTTTTGACTGTCTAATGCATGATCAGATGACTGTCTAAATGTATAGGTCTCTTTCTAGTCCAAGAATCAAATCCAAGTGATCTGCTTGGAAGGCCGCTATCGTACTGCTAGTATATTCTCATTAGGGAACCAATATTAGCATTATCATTTTAAGTGCTGCTACCAAAAGGTAATACGTTATTTTTTATTACATTGTTTTCTTCTTCTTCTTCCAATGATTTGCTGTCACAACATACATTCAGGATCCAATATTGCCCTTGCATTGTTTTTCACATTATTTGAGAGCTGTATTTCCTGTTAACATTTTTCATAAATGAACTGGATCTCAATAAAGAAATAATCAGTATTCTTGGAAAGGTTTGTAACTCACCTCTGTATTCTAACTCCCTGTTGGTATTTATGCATGCCTAATTTTTTCATTTGTCCTTCCATAATTTACACTATTTATTTATGTATGTATATATGCATGTATGTATGTATGTATCTGTTTGATAAGTAGGTGGATGGGCTGATCAAGTGATTCTTTTAAGTCATGACCCATGCTCTACGTCAGCAACAATATTAAGATGTCAGAAGTTATAACATGTAGAGACAGCATTCAAGAGCTTATAGGAGATCTATAAACTAGAAACATGAAAGTTTTATAAAGCAATAATATTGTCATAATATGGGGTGGATGAGTTATGCATAATATGAGGGGTGGATGAGTTCAAAGTTTTAATCCTTTTTATGTATTAATATATATCTTTTTTATGTATTAGTATATATTGTTTATTTTACTTTTGGCTCTGTCTTTTTAAGAACTGGCATTGGTACTCATTTTGAGGCTGTACAATTGATGAATTAATTAATTATTTGATTGTTTGATTACATGCCTTATATAAGGATGATATTTTCCATGGTTATGTGTTCTGATGAAGTCCCTTTTTCTGGTTTTATTAGGACGAAAGCTCTTAAATTAATAAACTGATGGTGATTTTGCAAGATTGTTGGATAGTGTTTTATCTTTTGTTATTACCTCCGTTTTGTCTACATTAGCTCAGGATGTCTTTTTTGTTTCAACCCAATAATGTTGTCAAAATGTAGTAAATGATATAGTCTAGCCCATATATTGTCAAGAAATGGCTTCAAATAAAACTCCAGAAATTCAGATATAGGCTCAGTAAGTGAACCAATACCATTCTTCATCTTAAGGGGATTGAAGCAGTAAATGTTTGGTTAGAAAAATCGAAAAGGTATCCACTTGGATTTAGACAGTTTTTATTGAGATTATTATATATGGTATTGGAAATGAATGTGGTACAACTTGTGGCACTGCTATAGGTACAACTTTTGCACTCATATATGCAGATTTATGTATTGTTTTTTAAATACAATTATGACTGTTCCCAGAATTAATTTTATTTAAAATTGATCATTTGGCAAAGGTGTCTGAGTGTTGTATGTTTTTTTGGGGGGAAAATGATATTGTGGAACTTAATCTACTTACTCAATATCTAAATGGTAATGACATGGGATTAAAATTTACTACTAAATATGGCACATTTAATATGGATTTCTTAGATGTTTCGGTTATGAAACTATTGGATGGTACTATGATTACCAGTCTGTATAGGAAACCATTCAACATAAATGCTTTAATGCATGCATCCAGTTGTCACTCCCTTTTGTCATATACCTTATACACAAAGGTTAAGATTGAGAAAGGATTGCAGTAATGGTGCTGAATGCCAGAAGCAGTCTGGTGAAATGTATGACAGATTTTTGTCAATAGGTCATAATCACAAGGTTGTGAGGGATGCTAAGGTGCAGGCCAGTGATAAATCTAGATGGAATTTATTAAAAGATAATAACCAGAAATGATCTAGGGGATGGTGATACTACAGTAAGATCTGTTACTACTTATTGAAGCAATACACATACAATTAGGGAAGCAATAGAACAATTTTGGTTTAGTATGGCTGTCCCTGAAAAATGTAAGCATTCTTACAGAAAGTTGAAAACTATTGGGGGACATTTGTCTCAATATAAAAATCCATACATTTATATGCATAGACAAACATATTTAGGGAGTCAATCGGTGGGGTGTTTCCCAAGTGGAAACTGTGTATTTTGTAAGTATATAACAAAAAAAACTTTACATCTGTTAATACCCAAAGGGTGTTTGAAATTTATGAATTTATCACGTTACAGAATAGTTTATTTGGGTGCATGCAAATGTGATACTTTTTATGTGGTTAAAACATCTGGTCCATTTAAACAACTTATTTCACTTGATTTAAATGATTTGAGAGGTTCTAAAGAAAGAAGTGCCCTGGTTTGGCACTGTTTTGAACATGAAGGAGCAGAATTTACTTTTACAGGTATTAATAAAGTAAAAAGTCTTGTTCACCAAACAGTAATAACAAATTATGCATTCTACATGCTAAACAAAAAAAATGGATATTTACATTGGGAGCAATATATGGTGCCAGATTAAATGAAAAGTTATGAAACAAATATATGACAGAGGATGCCTTTTTTTAGGCATTGCCAAACAGACAAACCTTCCAACAAAAGCTACTCAGGACAAGCTAAGTGCTAGTAGTAGCAACAAGAGACTGTACTATTAGAAGCTCTCCTCATTCTAGAAAATGCTGACATCTGTGCAGTTACTGAAACATGGTTCAAAACCATGGAAAATGCTCTGGCAGTGCATGCCTATAATCTTTTTCATACATTTTAACCACCCATTGAACATGACAGAGCAAAAGGCAGAGGTGTATCTATCCACATAAAGGATAAGCACACCTCAATGCTGGTCAAACAATATGACATGCTTAAAGCTAATCTATGTCTAACTAACCACAGGAAAACTCCATTACCATATTCTTACTAGCTACAGGCCTCCAACCATGAACCAGGGAACCCATACATCATACTTGAAGTTACTAGAATCACTCACTATCCACCCTAATACCCTACTCATGGGCGATTTTAACTACCTCTCCATTGGGAAACATACATGACCACTAACATGCAGGCCCACCTAACCCCAAATACTTTTAAGAACTTCTGTATGGTAAATTTACTCCTATTAAGGGATGGCATAGCTGGATTCCAAGCTCCCCCAAATCCAGAAAACAAAGAAACCTATGCAGAGGTGTAGACAAAAAACCTGTATGATCATATAAACAACTACATAGAAACAGCAGTGCCAGATCTAAATAAACCTAGGTCAAACAGCAAAAACAGTTTGTAAAACAAAAGAAAGAAAATCCTGTCGGGCAGTAAGAGGGAATGTGCACAACAGAGCAAAAAGCCCCTCATTAGTCTTAACAAGTGAATCAGGGAGCCAGTCAAGTCTCTGAAAACAGACTTTGAGGTACAAATAGCCTTCAAAGCTAACAATAACCATAAGGCATTTTTCAGTTATGTCCATATTCTTAAGGGCAACATCTAACAATGTGCAGAATTAATTGTAGATGTCATCACCTATACTCAGTGGTAAGATTTAGCAAATCTGCTGGCTGACAAATTCAGCTCAAATTTCAATTTCACCCTGTCATCAACCTCAGTTCTCCCCAAGAAATACCCTCCACCACTCAACCACCAATTATCACCAAGAACAGTTTGCCAGTGAGCTCTGTAAAACTAAAAACATGGCTTCAGTGGGGCCTGACAATATACCAGGTTGCTCGCGCGCACACACACACACACACACACACACACACACACACACACACACACACACACACACACACACACACACACAATATGATGACTATTAGGGTCAAATGGATTTATTATAAGTTCTTATAATAACTGTTTTATATTGTAATTTTTCCTTTCAAAACAGCTTTAAAATCTTGAATGCATTGTGATGACGTCAGCACTGAAGAAACTCTGTTTTTACAGAGGGAAACCTGGTCTGTGTGTTGTGGAGTTTGTATTTCCCCATTCGTTAATCTGAAAAAAATACTCAATTACTCAGTTTAGTGCTCTATTTTGTTGTTCCACATTTACATGGCTTTTTACAAGAAAATAGAAAAGTATTTATTATTTGTCACTGCTATGTAAAACTTACAGCTGATGAAGCTCCAAGAAGGGCAAAAGTCTTCATCTCTTGTTTTAACCTAATGAACTGTGGTTTAAACAAGTAATAACAGCCTAAATACTGTTTTCCTATTTATAATAAGAATATGAAGTGATTTTTGACATGGATCTTATATGAGAAGTTATTACACATCTGTTTTAGTAATTAACATGCTGATATCATTCCTGTACAACTAGTTTTCCATTTTTTTTGCTTTATTGATATATAATATATATTTATACACATATATGCCTGTGTATTATACATACATACATACACACACACACACACACACACACACACACACACACACACACACACACACACACACACATATATATATATATATATATATATATATAATATATGCCCATATATACAAATTGCATAGACAAACACATATCTATCCATCTCTCTCTCTATATATATATAATATATATATATATATATATATTATATATATATATATATATATATATATATATATATATATATATATATGTGTGTGCATATATCATACGAATGTTTACAAATTTAGAAATTTGTCACAAGTTCCAATTACTTAATCAAAAAGAAGTATCTCATTACAAGAAAGCATTGTAGTTAATAGTAAACCTATCCAGCATCTCTAAAATAAGTATCAGTAGGTACTTGAAGTATGTACTGTTTTTTGTTTTACTATGAGGGCCTTCAGTGATTGTTGTGCTCTTATGTCTGTAGGATATGATTGTTTGTGGTAGGTCACAGCTTTGCAAAGGCTCTCTTCCCAAATGTTAGTCTAAAACTTTCATTTTTTGTCTTAGAATAAAACAAAATGAAAGGGCACCAACCTTTTTTAAGTGTAAATTCTCTTGTGATTTGGCAGAGAAATTTGCTTTTTTACCTGCATGGAACAAATAATTACAGAGAAATCAGTATGTGCATTTTCTTACCCCGGGATTCATGAAGCTTGCACCATGCGCCGGATTAGCGTTGACGATCTAGCGCAAAATATGGCCGTCGAGCGATTCAGGTAAAAGCTGTTTCCACGTGCACTACCAGCGTACGCCAGAGCTGCGCAGCTCCCGGTGCATGTATGCTAATCACCCCATGTGCAGCAGTGCAGCATGCAAATGAAGGTATATAGTGATTCATGAAGTTGTGCAGGTGTAGCGGAAGCATGTAGAAATGTAAACCAAAAAAAAGGTTTACATTTTGTCAAACATAAAATCTGAGCCATGAAAGCGGACCAAACTTATGTATTATAAAGTTAATATATGCCAATGGCTAAATATATAGCCAATGGCATAAAACAACATGCACAACATATAAAAAATAACATTTAATGTCATGGCCACACCAAAGTATAACCGCAGTGCATCGGTGTGCAAACGAGATCACCAGGAAAATATATTTAGATGTCATAAAACTGTAATGTAACGCAATTCATGCTATCCCCATAATAGTCAATGGCATGCATGCTACATCACAACCATGGCGCAAGGGTTGCTAAGGGTCTGTCACAGTGTTCCGTGCGGTAACTAGGAATTAGCAGTCAATGACACACAAATGAGTCAAGTAATACTGAATTGCAAATGCCCCGCCAGCGTAAGGATGTACCACACGGCGTAGCATTACAATGCCGAGGAGTGGCCTGGAGGTAAACATGACATCAAGAGAGGGGCGCGCCACCATAGCTGTAAGCACATTGGATCATTGCTAATCCGTGTTGCATGCTGCTAAGCAAAGCCACAGGATAGGGGTGTGGAAGTAGCCATAGCTTTGCTTAGCTCAGAGCACACAAGGTAACCGAGAGTTCATGTGAACGTGGATGAAAACGCGTATGAAACCCGGTAAATGGCTGTGTGCGGTGCACACCACAGCTGAAACAGGAAGGATATGGTAAGACAATAAGGAAATCCTGCAGCATGGTAGTTGGAGTACAAATGAGTAATTAACACCTAGAAACTCACAGTGGGCCATGGACAACAGCTAACAAGGCTGCTAGCAGCTACCTGCAGAACAGGAAAGGGGAGGTGCCGTACAGCAAAGAAAAGAGAACTGTCACAGCAGAACAAAGCAAACTTGCAGTAGATCAGCTACATAACACATTTCCCAACACAATCCTGGGTTGTGGAAGCACAAAACAAGAAAGGCGGCAGCTGGATGCATGCCTGACAATGGGAGGTGAATCGGGTTGAAAATAGAATAAAAGGGCAATAGATGAATCATGGCAGAAAAGTGTAAGTCAACACCAAAGGCCCCACAATAGCAGTACTTGCTGTAAAACCAATAATTAAGATATCCTGCAGCTGGAATAGCACAAACACACCCAATTACACCAGCATCATCCATTGCACAATAGTATAAGGTGTGAAAGCCCCACACACACACTTGTGTATTCCCAGACACTCTGCACTATTGGAGTATACAGACGGGGAACTTTTAATATGTATATGTTAGGGGCTGCCATAGCTTTGATTCACCAGCATGTGTTGGAGACTGATGGTGGTGTGGAGGATGATGCTGACAACCATCTCTGGCACCAGAGGAGGAGATGAGTGTTCAGACCCAGGGTAACCTACCAGGGGCTACATGATCTGGAGATAGTAGAGCATTACAGAGTGGACAGGGACATCATACAGCAACTTGTTGAGCTGTGCTGGCCATGCCTCAGAGCCAAAAGTAACAGAGGAGAACCCATCCCAGTGGACACAAAGGTATGTGCAAGCTTGAGAATACTAGCCACAGGTACCTTCCAAAGGCCAACTGGGGATATCATGGGGATCTCACAGGCATCAGCATCCAGGGTACTCCACCAGTTCCTGAATGCCATGTTACCACATGCCACTGAGCACATATACATCCACCGAACGCAAGAGGAGTTGGCCAGCAATATGCTTCTCTTCCACTGTGTGGCAGACTACCCGGAGGTACTGGGTGCAATAGACTGCATGCACATACACATCAAGTCACCACCCAGTGAGCAAGGTAGGCGCTACATAAACCGCAAGGGATTCCTCTCCATCAACTGCCAGGTCATGTGCAATGCCCAGGGCATTATCATGGATGTGTGTGCTGGCAGCCCTGGAAGCTATCACGACTCCCACATCTGGCATGCCTTGCAGCTGTATCATGTATTTGCCAGGGGGGACATACCATATGGCCACCTGGTGGGGGATGCTGGCTATGCACTAGAACCACGGATGATGACTCCCATCAGAAATGCACACACAGCCACACCAGAACACCATAATGAGGCACATGCAGAAACCAGAATCATCATAGAGTATGTGTTTGGGATGCTGAAATCACGGTTCCGTTGCATGGACATATCAGGTGGAGCCTAGCAGTACTCTCCAGGAACGTGTGCCCACATCTTCATAGTATGTGCCATGCTACACAATATGATCTTGTGGAAACAGCTGCAGCAGGGACAGAATGGTGAAGCCTGTCACAGCCCACCACCATTGCCAAGGGACCCACAGGCACAGGGGGACTCAGACCATGAACACCCTGTGCTAGCCCCAGTAGGCAGACGGAGGCATGCCCAGTATGCCCATACCTTGGCCAAGAGGGAATGTATAGCACACACACTGAGAGTGTAGGCACTCATGGATTGACACCCTTCTCCACCTGCACACACAGCAAACATGTATAGGTGGTCTACTGTGTGCATCCTACATAGGTAGCTCTCACCTATTGTACACACAACTGCCAATGGCACAAGGTAAGCAATACCAGAACAGTAAATTAAGTTATCAGCATGTGTCCATACTGTATGTACAGGTTCATAGATACATAGGTAGGTACATGCCCAACCGCCGAGGCCACTCATAAGCATAGCCAAAACATGCCTGCTGTAGCCACCCCATCGATCAACTAACTGTCCCTCTGTGGAGCAGAGTCACTTGCGGGATCCCTGGGGTGTAGCTACTGTTCACCACCCACTTTGCAAGGATTCCCCAGAGTGTCAGTGAGGGGCTTTGTATAATGTAATCAGGGATGTAGTTCCAAATAATGGGGAGTATCCGTGACAGAAATCTTCACAGATGTGTACATGTTACATAGTATACCTTAAACACAGCTTGCATATATAGGTAATTCTCCACAGAATGATATACATGTGGAACACACAACCGCTGAAATGTGCGTTAATCGCCCTTGCACTACCAGTGCCTGCTCTGAGAGGTAAGATATCACTGCCAGGATTAGAACATGCAACCATGTACACATTCATCACAACAACATACCACTAAGCTACCTGAGCTGTACCAATGGCAGTCGTGTATACTGACAGGATAAAACGCAAAAGGTAGGAATGTGTTAAAATAGGACAAACCGGCATGTACCCAATGAAAGGTGTATGTTTATATATATATATATATATATATATATATATATAAAATATATATTTTATATATATATATATATAATATATATATATATATATATATTTATATATATATATATATATATATATATATATAAAATATATATTTTATATATATATATATATAATATATATATATATATATATATAATATATATATATATATATATAGATATATATATATATATATATATATATATACATATATATATATATATATATATATATATATATAGAGAGAGAGAGAGAGAGAGAGAGAGAGAGAGAGATATGTCGATATATGGGGATATACATATATATGTAGATATATAGCTAGGTTAACAACATCTACATAACCATGGAGGTACATATAAATGGGATACCTACCACATACCGACTGCTTTACATACCGATGCGCATAATCCCGAGGCTTAAGGTCCGAAAGAACACAGTACCGAAACACCAGATGCACGAGGTGTAATCTCACGATGTTAATGGACAGTTAGTCAGTGCTTCTGGTGTTGTGGTTTGTGTAGGTTACTATGTGTACGTGTGTTTCTTAGGGCTGTAGTGTGTGTAAGTGTGTGTTCTGTGTGTGGTGTGTGTTCTTGGGGAACTGTAATGTGTGGTTATGGATTATCTTTGTGCGTCTGTTTGCGTGACCTAGGATGTAGAATATTAAAGTAGGGGGTGGTGTGGGGGGCACAGACACCTACATGGGGGGTGTAGGGGGGCTTGGCCACCTGCTCATACGTAGTGTAGGATGGTTTGTTTGGATGTGCTGGGTAGCAATGTGTCGGTGTGTGCATGTGTGTGTTCCATGTTTATGTTACCTTCGCGAGTTACTGTCGATGTCAGTAATGTGGGGTATGAGAGTCTGGTCCCAGTACTGTGTGTGTCGGAACACTGTGGTTTCGGGATTCTGTAGATCTCCCATATACAGTGGTTGAAGTGTTCATATATGTGTATAACATAGACCATAGCAATCACACATTCCGCCACTACCAACTTTTATGAACAAAGAATATTGAGAGTACATGCCTATACACTATTACAAATATGTGCTATGGACATGAGCCAGTGATAGTGTTACCACCTATACCACCTTGTGAGGGACACTCCCTCTTTGGGCGGTTGTGTCCTGACCAAATATATTAAACATGGCAAATGTCCTGGGATTGTAGGACATAATTATGTCCCATATGTACTGTAATTGTTGCATACAATAGTTATTTCTGTATCTAAAATACCTACATGTTACAGGAAACAAGATAAGCAACTAAACTGCTACAAGAATAAGCTTATAATTAGGCAAGAAAGAAAGTTCTATCCCTTGTACAGACCGTGGGTTTGTGTCGGTCTGTAAAATCAGATGTGTGTCCCGAAAAGGTCCCACTATGGCCATATGAAAAGGTGGCAACCCTAGCCAAAGAGGGTCAGTCACCAACACAACTACGATGACTGCAAATACCTATGACAGTAATACACAGCTATCATGTAGCAACATTCAGATGTATTACCGAAGGGATTCAAGGACTAACATCATCTGCATGCTATACAGGAACCCCATAACAGTGCCTTGATGAATCAGCCTGCAATTACCATTGTATTAGTCCACAAAAGGATAGGTGTTCAAATAGGGTAGGAACCCTCACTCACATAGCGATTATGTATAAAAACAGTTCTTACACACCTGCATCTGCTAAGCACACCCACCATCACCCCCACACCCAAACATATTACAATACAAACTGTAATAACATCACAAATCATTCACACACTGTACGACATCTGCAGAAGCCTTAACATACCTTGTCAGAGACACACTAACATGGCCTATGTGAAATAGCTGCTGTTATACAATGGAACAGCTGCTGATGTAATAGAGTTTGTTTGCACTAATCCCGTTTCAGAGGGTTGTGCATACACTGGGATGTGTTAGCAATTAGTGAGTAACAGCACAGTATGCTACACTTGTACACCAAATCAAGGATGTCTGGTGAGCACACTGTACACCACATAACAGTTCATGCATAGCCATACGGCCTTGAGCTGGCCAAACATCCTTGCCAGACTTAAACATCTGTAGAAGTATCAGGTACAAACAAACCCTGCATAAGTAGCACTGTTCCGAAATATAACAGCTGTACTCACATGTAGAACTAAATTGTCTAGCCATTACACACAGTCCACGGGGGTCATGAAGCTAATATATCTCTGTGTGTCTCCATATAGCTGTTGAAATATATTGCAATAACACATCTAGGCTGTCTCCCTCAAAAGTAAGGCAAACGGACAACGCCCAAAAGGAGTACTCACGTATACACCAGTGTTGCCATGGTATCGGCTAATGGAGTAGCTGCACAGCTGATGTTCATCCAATTAAATACTTTGGAACAGCAATTGGTGAACAGTATACCACATGGTACTGATATGTAACTAGAAAAGGATGTGTTATCACACATTCAAACCATTCGTATATACCAGCAGAACGTTACAAAGAACATTGAAACACAAACCGAAAAGGATTGAATCAACAGTTAATGACACCTCGGTTACTAATAAGGTATGTAGAACAGTCAGTATGTCTGTGTATGCAGTACTATTCTGTAGTATTTAAAGTGCACGCAATCCATATAGTGGAAACAGTTATCTTGTAGTGATGTATTGTTGAGCATAGTAACGCTTGTAGTATTTGTGTGTACTGCTGTAGGTCACAAGGCAAACAATGCATACACCACAAGGGATGCTATATAAGAGCTTTGAACAGAAATACTCCTCACCAGCCAATGTCAGTGGCAGGGCTGGTCCAACAAGTATGTGCTATAACAGGGGATAGTATATGTTGATATATTGTAACTGTAGCCATATGTATGGGTGTATTACAGAGAATAACATGTGGAAGGTTGGGCTACTGTGCAAGTATGATTTGCATTGTGGGATTTTGTGCCAATAACTGTGTAATGTACAGCATTGTAGGCAGATATGTATTACAAGCTACATAGCATTACTGTAATGTTAGGCAAACATTAATTATGTCAACTGGGATTTACAATGCACAATAACAGGATACATATGTCTTTTAGTGAACCGACAGTTTATCAGCATGATAGCAAAATAAAATGGAAGAGCTATTTAACTATCCATGCACATAAGACATGTAATATGTGCAAAGGTAGGTACTAGGCTGTCTTACCAAGTGTATCTGTAAGCCTAGCTAGCGTTTATTGGCTTTCGCCACCCCCATAGGTTGGTTCCCCTGTGCCTCTGAACTGCAGAGCCAATAGTTCCTTGTGCTTCTGTCCAGCAGAGCCACTGCAGTGATCCCCGGGGTACATGTCTGTCTCCCATCCACACGTCAAGGTTTCCCTTGAAGAGTGCTCATGAGGGGCCCTGCCTGATGTACATTGGAATCATGTTCCAAAGCATAGGGAGTGTCCAGGTCAGGAATCTATCCGTCCAGCACGTCCTACTCATTGTTGTGGTTAGGCGTATATCCCTAGAGCATGTGGCTCTCAGGGGCTTCTGTTTAGGTGGAGCATAGCCAGCAATACAAGGTTGGACATGGGCCTTGTATGTCAAGCAGAGATCACCTGTGAGTATGCGGTATGCAACTGAGTACAGCTGGAGTTTCGTAAGTTGGGCTGCATAGGTCATCTGTTTGAGGTCAGTAATCCTCTTGGTATGGTACTGGTGTGGTCTTCCAAGCTGTTGCAGTTGTCTTGTAAGGTATATCCCACATGGGGTGTTGTATCCTTTAATGGGTCTAATATGACATGTGTAGAGTCACAATGGCCCCTCTGATCTGAATGCGAACCTATTAGAGATTAGGGGGGCCATGTAGAAGGATATTCTAACCACCTTGTCATTATGGGTATCGAAGGAGAGATTGCTATCTACTGGGGTTCCCGGATCCCGTATTACCTTTTCTGTATGTAGGGGACTAGCACCTATGTGGTAGTTTGTGGGTAATTAGTTATATCCAAAGGGGATGACTATGCACTTTTAAGCTTTCAGCTTGACGCCATGATATTAACACCAGGTATCCATCTCAGTGCGACTGTTCCAGAGGGTGTCTGTAACAGCTGGGGAAACAATTATGTCCCCTAGTTTGCAGTCGTCTGCAAACCTTTTAAGCCAAAGCCCTCCTGTGCTTGTCTGTACATTGGAGAAGTATATACCGAACATGAGGGGTCCTAGGACTGAGTCCTGGGGGATGACAGTTGTAACTGGTATACAGTCGGATCTAGGGTATTCAACTCCCACTGTGTGGTTTCTGTCCGTGAGCTACTTTGCAAACCATCACATGACGTAGGGGTTAATGTTCAGGCGGATGGGTGTGTTGATAATACCAGAAGGAGGAATGGTGTTGAAAGCCTATGAGAGATCAAGGTAGGCTGTGTGGACCTCCTTACCCTCATCTAATGTCTTGATAACTGTCTCTAAAAAGTCCACCAGGTTTAGAAGGTATGGACCGGCCTTAACAATGCCAAACAGGGAGGGGTCAAAGGTTGGGAGGTACCCAATGTCTCTGTGACAGTGATCCATGATGCGCACCATAGCCTTGCAGACCAGGCTAGTCAGGCCTATAGGGAAATGGGTCCCATGGTCCATTGTGGCACCACCTTTGTGGAGTGGGATAACTGTTGCTATGTGTCATTCTGGGGGCACTATGCCTGATGTGAGGCTATTATCGAACATGGTGCATAGGTGGGGAGACAGTACGATCTGAAGTTTGTGTAAAACACAGCCTGGGATGTTGTCCGGTCCCATGGATGCTGTGAAATTGCCTTTAGAGTGTGCAACTTTGAGATGGATCTGCCAGGATGTTGCCAATATCAATTGTTTCTGCAATGTTCGTGCCTTTGTGCTGTAACTCAGAGCAGATCTGGTTGTTAACATCGAGATATGTGACATAGCTATAGAATGCTTTGTGGTTGTTGTTGGTATTAGTTGTGTTATAGTTTTCGTAGCTAGCTTTGGAGGATCTTATAAGGGATCTCACCTTTTTACTGAAGCTGGCCAGGGATCTCCTCCATGCATGGTCTTGTACTCTCGTTTGCAA
Organism: Protopterus annectens; assembly: GCF_019279795.1. NCBI lineage: Eukaryota > Metazoa > Chordata > Ceratodontiformes > Protopteridae > Protopterus > Protopterus annectens. The sequence continues at coordinate 836,057,570 of NC_056725.1, read as the reverse complement.
CAGTGTCTTCCTCCTGTAGTACAATATGTTTATGGCAGGGGACCACCAGATTGGTTTAGTTAGTTAGGAGTATAGCATCCTGATTCTGTTTGGGATAGCACAAGCTATGCACTCCTATAAGTGCTTATAGAGTGCATTTGTGTAGGATTCAACAGTTGTAACAGTACTGTCCATCTGCATGGGTGTCATGACGTCCACCACATCTGTCTTAAGAAGCATGTAGTTGGCCTTGTACACATATTATACTGTGGTTCCCTTACTGGGGGGTAGGTGCAGGATGTGGATATCAATGGTGTTCAGCACATGGTCTGATCGGACCAACGAGGAGTTGGCTTCACGTGTGGAGCACCAGTCACTTATGTTGGTAATGACTAGGTCTAGGATATTGTTGCCCCTGGTGGGTGTGTGGATATGTTGAGTCAGGGCATTGGTGTTTATGAATTCCAGAAATCGTTGAGCTAATGTGTTGGTACACAAGTAGTTTTCCCAGTTAATGGTGGGGCAGATTCAGTGAGACTTATGTGATGAGTGTGGTGTGCGACTGTGTACCTTCTCCACATGACAGTCAGGGTCAGGCTTGGTTGGAGAGACCTTTACCTCCAGTTTGGCTAGATGAGTGCATCTCTCACAGGTTGTAGTGTTGGGTGGTAGGCGGAGAGGCTTGTCTGTGTACATGAGGCAATGTGTACGTTGCCTCAAGATGTCCAGATTCATCAGATAGACAGGTGAGAACACTGGCAGTAGACTCTTGGACATGCCTGAATATAGAACTACATTCACCTAGATAAGTGAGGAAAGTGAGTACAAGAGCTACATTACTCTACACAAGTGAGAAAAGTATGTACAAAACCGGTTCACCCTTACCTGTAGGTAATGAGGAAGATAGAGTGCTATAGTAATTATTAGCTTACGTAGTGTTTACAAGTCCTGAACAAGTGCTTAGCATGAATAAGCAATCCAGATAGGGTCCTGGATAATATAAACACACAGCCCCCTCCCCCCAGCAGGTACACAAGCATATATCCATGTACACCACAGGGCCCCTGTACCCACAACTATGCAGGTACAAGCTGCACTCAGTCTGCTTGGGACCTGCCCACATCACAGGTTGTATCATACACATATGGCAAAACAAGATGCTCTCCATGTACACATCATGTAAAACATAGCTCCATGTCAGGTTGTGTACACACTGAATGGTGCACACCAACAGGTATCACAACCCACAAACGGGGAGACACCACTGATAATGGGAAATACTTTACTACTACCCTGCTGAGTCTGGTCTGGAAGGCCATGAACCTTGATCACTTAAGTGATGTCAGCAGTACAGATGTAGATGGCAGTATGGTTGATGTCACACTGCATATCATAACCTTGTCAGGTCATAGGACATCATCACCCATACTGTGTACCTCCTACACTTAGTATACTAGATGTACATTCCTATGTCACAGGAGTGTTTTTCAACAGGACTGCTGGCAGAACTAACACTACAGAAGGTGTCTGAATAATACCCGATCATCACACCAGTGGCAGCTACAGTATGTCAAGGTTAATGAATTTTATTCCCCCTCATTGTAGTCCATACCTCACAGACAAACAGAAGGCATCTGCCTATTGAAGTATGTGAATGACTATGACCTAGGAGCAATATGTTAATAACCCTGTACCCATGAACTACCACCTAGGCAGCGGTCAACATAATGGACACTTATGTGTGAGGGATGCAGCTGGGCAGTTGTCTTTCCTGTGATAGCTATGTCACCACACCTGTCAGGTAGTCATATGTGGCAACCCTAATAATGATAGGGTGCCATTCATGAATATAGAGATCATTGTTCAGCCATACAGAACACTCAAGTGACCCATATCAGATCACATATTTCCTTTAAGGGGTATTGGCCATGTGCAGATGGCCTACACCAGCCTTCCCATTCCCCATCTCCACTATGTAGCATGATGCATACCCTGAATAAATCCATGTCCAACCCAGGGATGCTGGACATGCTACACGTACTCATTCTGATCTCAAACACATACTTCATGGACATCCATCTACCATATGCTGGACAGATCCTTGTCCCGTACACTTGACATAGTCCTGCCATACTATGCATTCCTGTCCATCAAAGCTGCACATCGCTCCCCTCTCAGACATGGTGTGATGACCACATGGTAACGCATGGTATATGTATCATTAACCTTGTGGATCAGTAATGTGGCACTGCTCCACCTGGCCCCACAGACCCGCCTGTCGGCTAATGCCAGGTAACCTTTCATCCTAGATTCATACATGGCCCATGGCATATAGCCCACTAGTTGACTTTGACTGTACATGCTATAGTTGATATCCATCCCTGCAAATACCATCTGGCTAGTCAGTATCCCATGTGTATCACACGTGCAACACAGGTGATACATGGCAGGATGTTGAATCACTGTACAGTGCCATGTAGATGTATATAGCAGAACACATACTTGTAAAACCTTATGTGAGCATGTCTGCAGGGTCACAGGTCATGTCTGTTAAGGCAGTGTAAGTCCTTATATGTGACATATGCACTGCATCAAGGTTGACTGCATTAATGTGGACACATCCAGCCATGTGCTGATAGGTAGCAACACCAGTACAGGCAAACAGAGATGCCCATATCAAGACAGCAACCACATGGAGTATGAACAATGTGATCAGGTGACACACACACATATATGGTGATAATATCCACTCAACATTGAGTGTCACATATGTATGACACAAACACGTCAGTGTCATGTAGGTTTGCAAATACAACTATTTAAACTGAATTAATGCGATACACATGTATGTTCAGCTGGAGCTCTGTATGTCTCTGTGAGTTACTTTGACCTGTCTCCATCATTATGTCTTCCAGGTATGCCACGTGCAAGGCTTTCCCCTTTTACACACTTGGAGGATGAGGCTCTCATCCCATACCTACTCGACAATCATGATATCCTGTTCAGCCATGTGCCACAGGATGCACAGCAGCGGGATGCCCTGTGGATGGAACTTCGCAGGAGGGTTAATGATGTGGGTGGCCGCAACCGCACATACCAGCAGGTGCGCAGACACTGTACAGACCTCATTAGATGGGCAAAACAGCATGCAAATGCAATCATCAGGGAATAAGGTGCAACAGGTGGTGGACCACCAACCCAGCCCCCACTCACACGTACCGAGGAGCTACTGGCCAACCTAGGGCACCTGCAGAAACACGTCCACAAGCCTTAGCCAATATTGTGGAGGTGGGTGTCTCTCAACCACTGAGCCTGGAGTTGCCTGGTAAGTCAGTAATGCACCTATACCAATGATATTCCATATAGTTGCATGTGTCACTGTACAATATGTAATGTAAGATCATATGCAAGGCATGTATACACACATGCCGCATACTATAGTATGCTACTCTGTGTATGCACACATATGCATACACCATAGTATAGTCTAATGTACTGGTGTCTGTGTTATACATGCTGCTCCCTGTAGCCTTTATACAGGGGTGGATTATGCTCATACTGCTGTGTTACTCCTATTTAGGTACCTCTGGCGTTCCGCGGTGACAACAGCCCGTTGCAGGTGAGAGTGTTATTATTTATCAGGAACCGTAATGCACAAATCTATCAGCCATGTGGCCATTCACAACATGTACACATAATGTATGGTCCTATCACAATATACAGGTCGGACCTCCAATGCATCACAATGACTACCCATGTGCAACACTTGCAAACTATGTGAATCATCTCACCAGCATGAATCCTCACAAACTTTATTGCCAGATGTGTTGACAGCTGTGCATACAATGGTAGAAGCGCTGTTCACTTTAGGGACATACAGCAGATCTGATCTACATATGTGGTGAATACAAACAGTACTACACAGTGGGCTGGAGTATGGCCAGCACACAGGTTTCACCGGTGTAGATCATAGCCCTGCTATGAATGTCACACAATGTGATGTGCTATCTTGACATGTCCATGACATCTATTGGCCTGGCTGCTATACTGCCTACCTAACCTGAAAACATATCCCACATACCACCCTTTATCTGCATAACCCTGTTGTCAGTGGAGCATATATGTCATATGGGACAACACAGACATGTGAAATAGATGCCCATCACAATAATTTGGACAACACATGTGCACACATGGCCATGGAGGATGGCCAGATACATGGAGCAACACACACAGTAGACATGTTGTGCTTGTGTGTACACCCTGTCGTACAATGGCTACACATGGTTCAACCATGGGCTTTGTATAATGGTCATAATGTAGATGTGGAACACTAGACATCTTACAGGCTTGTGCACATCTTGTGTAGGAGTATCTGCAATCCACCACATAAGATGTGTTGAACATCATGAGGGTGTTGCAACATGACAGCAATCACCTGCACAGTATCCACATCAGGCCACAGATACAGTACATTTCCGTTGCTGGTGTTGGACATAAATTCCATACTAGCTCCTCATGTGTGTGTGTGTGTGTGTGTGTAGTACACAGATATCATGTGGGACATGGTGTACTGATGTGTTCGCCATATCTGACCATAGTTGCCAGGCTGCAGCAATATGGTTGCAGATTTGCAGGGGTGTCATCCGTATACCCATCAGTGACCTGTGTCACAACTACCACATCATGGTTTAGTGTGTATGCACCTCAGTGATGTGGGTCACATTCCACAGTATATATATGTATTGTATCTGAACCCTGTCTGCAACTCACACTGTATAGCACTAGAGATGCCTCATGATTCCCTGCAATGGCCATGCACATCAACTAAATTTGCAGTATATCTGTAGGGCGGACAGACAACACTGAATTGGTACACCATTGCCCCACTGTATATTTGACAGGACACCATTGTGTTAAACATGTATGCATGTCATTGCACATGTCAGCAGATCACATGTCATACTACATGTGATTATCAAGGTCATATGCCATACATCTGGCAGGTGTACTGTTAACCTGTGCTGGTCCACATGGTGTAACACAGGGATGTATGCTAACCACTACTATGACTGTGTAATTTGCATGCCATCTGCTATGACACATGAATGCTGTTGTGTGCAACCTAGGGATGTATAGCTACCACTATTATTGTCTGTGCTGCATGCCATCTGCCGTATCACATGCATGTTGCATGCCTTCTGCCATATCACATGCGTGTGTGTGTGTGTGTGTGTGTGTGTGTGTGTGTGTGTGTGTGTGTGTGTGTGTGTGTGTGTCTATTGTATAGATTGTAATGTACAGTTCTTGTCTGCCCTCACAGGTGATGTAGGTGCATTGCCCTCCTGCGGTACATCAGATGTTAGTGTCCCCACAGACTCTAGCAGTGATGATGAATGTATGATTGGGACACAGGCAGAGTTGTCAGGGGCTGAAACTGTGCCATTGGTTGCCATTCCATCTATATCCACCTCATCCCCGCACACAGATCCCATACCTGCACATACCCCATCACCAGTGGCCATAGAGGAAGGACAGTTGGAGCGTGGTAGCTTGGAACAGGAAAGTGTGGGGGCTATGGAAGGTATGCCTGCACACCATGGTGTCAGCCAAACTACTGGTGGTGCCCCACACAGGCACGTGGCCAGTGCTGCTCATAGGAGGACCTCTGGCCAACATGCTCCTGCACGACAGAGTGCAGCAGCTGGTGTCACCAGATGCATGTTTCAGGCTGTAATGGAGGCACAGGCATGTGCTGAATGGCACAACAGAGAAGACCAGAGGCTACAGAGGGCTGCTGTCCATTCTTTAAACAACAGCATCCAGGCAATGGTAAATGCTGATTGCTGATGCTTTGGATAGACGGTTGGGTGACATGGTTGGAGCCCTTGACCATGGCATGACAATCCACGAGCATGAGCTGTCTGTGTTGGAACATCTGGTAGGAGTGAGGCATCGGGCATGTGGACGTAGGCCTGCTACATCACCTGTGTCAGGTCTACGTGTACGAGCTACCTCACATGCCTGCTCCCATAGTGGTGGTAGCAGCAGCAGTGCATCTGGTGCTGTGCTGTCCACACCATGACACAGCAGGTCATGTGCACGTGGCCCGGGATGGTCCCAACAGGGACATAGTTCCAGTTGACAAGTGACATCAGACAGTACCCAATCTGCACCTCTGACTGGTAGTGCCCGTGCAACCCCTGCAAGGCACAGGACACATGTCCATGGCCAGACACCGTGAACTGTAAAACCTCACCTGTACAGTCTGCAGCTGTCAATAATACCCCTGTGTAGGCCAGACACATGGGAGAACTGTGTGCAGACATACACGCACACACTGGACACATATGTAAGGCACCGCAACACACACATGCATAACATCCACACACGCCCAATTAGATCAAAGGCCCAAACCCACACACATGATGTCATCCAATGGTGCAGCCTAGGCCTCTGGAAAACATTAACACCCTGTGCATATGATGATGCCTGTGCCGCATCCCTGACATCCATACTATCGGTGCAGGGACATGCTCATATGGTCTGATGCACAGGGTAAACAGACTAGGATGATACATGTAGTTTACAAATGTTGAGGACTGTTGACAGGCAGCAGATATACCATGTAGTACAGGTGTACAATACTGTTAACAGTATGTGTCTTATGTAACAACAGTGCAGCCTAGGCCTCTGGCAAACATTAACACCCTGTGCATATGATGATGCCTGTGCCGCATCCCTGACATCCACACCATCAGTGCAGGGACATGCTCATATGGTCTGATGCACAGGTTGAACAGACTAGGATGATATGTGTAGTTTACAGATGTTGAGGACTGTTGACAGGCAGCAGATATACCATGTAGTACAGGTGTACAATACTGTTAATAGTATGTGTCTTGTGTAACAACAGTAAATGCATGTTGGTCATGATGTTCTGCTGTCCGTCTTCAGGTCTACTTGCACGTGCTGGTGGATGTCAGTGTTTGCAGTTAAGTGTCCCATATGTCAATGTGGACTACTCACAGGTATGTATGAATATACCAGCATGCACCATGTAGCTGCCACATACCAGTGAGAATGTCCCACATTACAAACAAGTCTACTGTTCCAAGAGCATGATAGCTGTGTATTAAGCTACTGTGGCCACAGACGTGACATCCATAAAGGGTGACATCACAGGTACAGTTACATGGACTGGTGAGGTAAGAGAGTGGTCTAGCTGATTACAAGGGTAGAGGCCAGTGGGAAGTGTGATGCCTCAATGGGAATCAGTAATACACATTCCCATGACAGGATGCCAACACACAACTGCACCCACACACTCAGGTATGGACACACATGTATTCAGTGACACTGTAACACACACACACACACACACACACACACTCACAGCTTCACCGACACAGTAACACACACTCGCACACAGTTGCTACTGGTGGGATGAGGACCCCTGCCTATGTGAAAATCATCATTACAGTACTGTGCACCTACATGATGTGCCACAGAGAATACACATGTACAGGTAGTCAGTACGGCCTAAGATCGGGGACATCAACACGGATAGTAGAATGCATCGCCTGGATGGTGGGAAGGGTCTTATCAGTTCAGTATAGTAGCATACATCTTCACCCCAGGGACCAGTCAGCCCTACATACACACACTGTGGTATTCAGTAATTAATACACCTATGTCATGCACATACAGATACCTCACATATGTGAGATACACGCCCCTGCCTATGTCCTGCTTTCTACATTGCAGTCTGTACAGATGTGTACGCTAGTGTACAGGAGAGTGAGTAACAACTGAGATGTATTCCCCACGGTACGTGACATATATGGACACGCAACCACACATGCCAGAACTGTGAATCTCAGACCTGCCTAGCTTGTTCTATATATGTCAGATGTACAGCAGTATTGCATGCATTACAAACTGTACTGATTCTTCCTATGCCAACAGTGCTGATATATGCACTAGGGACATCATATCAGTTAACAGGTGTCAAGTGATTTACCTTTGCTGTCACCTTGACCGCTGTCTAAGTAGTGTGTTATGTCCTTCAATTAATGAAACCATTGCTTACCAGTTACACAGGGTATTGTAGGACTGCTTGTGACACACCTGTGAGCTGTCCACAGCAAACATCTATCTGCAAAGATGCCCCACCACTTAGTTATTTCAACACATCTGTCCATACCTGTGGTACATCTTTCTGTACATTCAGCATATCACCATATACAGTTGGTAATGTTGAGGCTGCATTGCAGCTGCATGATGTACTAGGATACACGCCACCTGCATACATCAGCAACTGCACACACGTTATCTGAACGCACAATACTATGTGTACAGGTGTGTAGGTCCTACAATCCTATCATTTGGTCATGTTTGTAGGCATTGCAATTGGTAGATATGTGTAATGACATACATGACTCATGGACTCTTGTATGATATGATGGGTGACCAGTACAAAAGGGATGTTACCTCTGTCAACATTGATATCACACCTTATGTACTGTTAGCATTCAGCAGCCATGGACCTACATTCCATGTACATGTGTGCAATGGCTGTAGCCACCTGTTTGCACAAAGGACTACAACAGCTATGCTATTTACAGGTATGTTGTGTGTGTGGCATATACATACCCAGGACAGGTACATGTATGTCATATCCATACATGAGGGTGTGTACTGGTGTACAGCAACAGACATCTGCTAATGGTGGAAAGTACTGAGGGCCCCTGGTATGTCTGGTATGTGTACAGCTGACCTGGTCACAGACAGTGGTATCATTGCATTGCATAACACATGATGCAACTGTGTAGGTACATGTGTACTCTCTACAGTTGATGTAGAGCTTAATACAGTACACAGGTCAAGGGTCACATGGTGGTGTACTCATCTAAGTCATACAACATGTATGGTTGCATGTTGGTGGTCTGAGGGCATGATGGTGTCTGCAGTTTACATCCTAGAATGCAGCATGTGACACTGTGTCCTGCACATGGCTCATCTGTGATGCCTTTTCGTGGGGGGGACCAGTCAGTACATGTGAGTGGCCTTTATGTATGTGGGTACACCACCTGAAGTGGTCTGTACCTGTGTTATGGCCCACATGTCTGGTTCTGAGGTATATGGTGGTAGTGATAGGTTCTGAGGTATATGGTGGCAGTGCTATTGTGCACTACAGAGACATCAGCCAGGTGTTCTTTACCGCACAGATGTCAGTACTCTCCATTGTTGGATCTACAGTGACCAGCTGTGAATATGGTCGCTACACATCTAGCACTGGTTAGCATAAGAAAACAATGCAGTTGTCCTGTAGGTGTATGGGATTAACCTGTGTTTAGGACATTTGCCTTGGAATGGCACTGTGTGGGCGGATGCATCTTGGGTAATATCCACACTCCCTTGTATCATGGATGCATGTGATATGTGACAAAGGCCTGCCTACCGTCAGCCATGTCATCCCAGAATGACAGCTGATGTTGTGTAAAAGACCAGTGTCAAATATATGTAGAGCAATGTTCTTGTTAACAATGACAACTACTAACACCAGAGCCCATTACAATGTGTTCTTTACGTCTACCTGTAATAGCATGGCCACTGTGGTCCTCCGTGTTTACCATCAGAGTGCATCCCAGTCAGCCCTGTGCTACTAGGAGTATGAGCATGCCCAGTATATCCTTGTGTAGATGGACACATAGTAGTGCATTCCGACCAGCCCTGTGCTACTGTGTGTGAGCATGCCCAGTGACACCTTGTGTCGGTTATGTGCCTCTGTGTATAGGCATGGCCATTGTAAGCCTGTATAGTGGTAGTAGTTGTCCATTCCACAGATGGGCATACTCCAGGTCAGGATGGATTCCTACTTTAAACACACAGGTTCTCAGGTATGTACATCTTAACTGCCAGCATCTCTGTTGATGTCCGCATTCCCAGACGGTCATAATGACAGCCTTGACATGTGTAGACTGTGTGGCTCAATTCATAAGTATGTAGTATTGTAATAGTAATCTGTAAATAGGCAGGTGTTCCATACCCGCCACTGGCGTGTGTGTGTGTGTATGTGTGTGTGTGTGTATGTCTGTCCCCATTTGCCAGTGGACTCTAAATTGCTTTTAGACTGCCCACACTCCAAACATTCCTTATACCCACCGTTAGCAAGGCCGATGATGTCACCCATCTACAAATACACCTCTGAGAGGGGTGTGTCCCAGTAATCTCGGTAGTGCATTCTGTAACTGCGTAATGCTGTAGTGTAATAAAATAGTTAGGTCGGTGTTCTAGTCCCACACTTGCCATGTGTGTGTGTGTGTGTGTGTGTGTGTCCCTGAGGACTGAGTAATGCTTTTATACTGCTCACACTCCATACATTTCTTATACCCACCGTTAGCAAGGCCGATGATGTCACCCATCTACAAATACATCTCTGGGAGTGCTGTGTCCCAGTAATCTCGGTAGCACATTCAGTAACTGCATAATGCTGTAGTGTAATACAGTAGTTAGGTTGGTGTTCTAGTCCCACACTTGCCGTGTGTGTGTGTGTGTGTGTGTGTGTGTGTGTGTGTGTGTGTGTGTGTGTGTGTGTACATGTGTCCCCGTTTATCTGAGGACTGACTAATACCTTTATACTGCTCACACTCCATACATTTCTTATACCCACCGTTAGCAAGACCGATGATGTCACCTATCTACAAATACACCTCTGGGAGTGCTGTGTCCAGTAATCTTGGTAGCGCGTTCTGTAAGTACATAATGCTGTAGTGTAATAAAGTAGTTAGGTCGGTGTTCTAGTCCCACACTTGCTGTGTGTGTGTTCCCGTTTGCTGAGGACTGAGTAATGCTTTTATACTGCTCACACTCCATACAGTTCTTATACCCACCGTTAGCAAGGCCGATGATGTCACCCATCTACAAATACACCTCTGGGAGTGCTGTGTCCCAGTAATCTCGGTAGCACGTTCAGTAACTGCATAATGCTCTAGTGTAATAAAGTAGTTAGGTTGGTGTTCTAGTCCCACTCTTGCCGCGTGTGTGTCTGTTTGCCTGAGGACTGAGTAATACCTTTATACTGCTTATACTCCATACATTTCTTATACCCCCATTAGCAAGGCTGATTGTTACACCCATCTACAAATACACCTCTGGGAGTGCTGTGTCCCAGTAATCTCGGTAATGCATTCTGTAACTGCGTAATGCTGTAGTGTAATAAAGTAGTTAGGTCAGTGTTCTAGTCCCACACTTGGGGTGTGTGTGTGTGTGTATGTGTGTCCCCGTTTGCCTGAGGACTGAGTAATGCTTTTATACTGCTCACGCTCCATACATTTCTTATACCCACCGTTATCAAGGCCGATGATGTCACCCATCTACAAATACACCTCTGGGAGTGCTGTGTCCCAGTAATCTCAGTAGCACGTTCTGTAACTGCGTAATGCTGTAGTGTAGTAAAGTAGTTAGGTCGGTGTTCTAATCCCAGACATGCCAACTGTGTTTGTGTGTGTGTGTGTGTGCATGTGCGTGTGCGTGTGTCTGCCTGCGTGAGACAAATACAGTGCTTTGTAGTATTCGCTATAGCACGTGCCCTAAACACGTGTTGCTGCAGTGTGATATGGTAGGGGTTTGTATACAGGACATGGCAAGTGTGTGTGTGTCAGAGCCTGTGTAGAGGTGGCCATGATTGTCTTACCATTGGACATGTTTGGGAGTGGGTTTTGTAGTTTTCCTATATAGTATCCATCTTATGACACATGGGCCACCTCACGAGGAGTACAGCTGTCAGTCAGCCACGGCACTGTGTTGGCAAGCCATACCCATACATCTGGCAAAAGAGCTGGTGAACTAAGTATGCAGCCCTACTAGTACCCGGTATATGTCCTGCACCCATGTGCCATGCACATACAACCTTGCCTAGGATATCTCACTATGTTGCTAGTAACATGCACATTGAGGACAGATAGTAGGCATGGTGTAACCGCAGTGGCCTGCAGAGGACATGGCACCCTGTACAGCGGTACAATAGGCACATATATGCGGACACTGTGCCTTCACTATGTTCCACACTGAATGGCTGCAACATATGTGGTGCCATCATATGTGATCCACTAAGGCCAGACAATGCTGTACACATGTGCTCTGTATGGACCCATGCCACTGACACCATGGAATACCTGTCCATTCTATCCATGCAGGTGCAGGGCCGACCTGCTCACTATAAGCAGGTTTCACCACACCAGGCCAGTATTGGCATATCGGGGTATAACAGGCTGTGTACACTACATGTGTCTGCCAAACCAGGTACACCTGTACATGTCACTGTACAGTATTGGGGCATGCACATCCCAGGCAATGTCCATGTGAAGGACTATCAAACACAGACATGGCATGCATTGCAAAGCTATGGCCCTAAAAATTGGTAACCAGGATATCAGGCCAGATAATGCAGTACCCATCTGTGTGGGACATTGCAGACAATACACCCCTGCATTGCACACCATTGTCGGGTGATGCGATGGCAAGGATTACCCCACACCCAGCCTTGTACTGCCATCTTGCACAGTCAAACACTACACACCCATGGAGCAATGCATACCTACATGACAGTACTGGCACCGTGTGTCTGCATGTGGGTTGTGATGCTCCCAACCACAGTCACTCCCAGTATAAACCTCGTTGGCATACCAACAGTTGTTAAGCACTTTCACATGCCCTAGCCCATAGAACCTCCAGATATCCCCTGTGGTGCATGTGGTTCTGTGCATTACTGCGTTGTGGCAAACTAAGTAGTTACATTGTGTATTTGCCGCCCTGGCAAAGGTGTCAATGCATGTCCATTAAAGTGTGGTTGTGGTGACAATGGCATCCGTTCACATGGACTGACATGTGTGCTACACATAATGTATTTCTACTATATCTGATGCAGATGGCACTCACTCACCTACACACATGTTCTTACAGCACTGCAACATGCCACCTCTGTGGCACATGTAGTAACGTCATGCACATGTAATAGTAATGAGTAGTCAGGGGTTTGCCCCTGTACTATTCAGCGTGTGGCAGATGATGCTTATGGTTAAGTCTCCAAGCCTTCCCTGGTGTACATTGCCTGTCCCGCACACACACTCTCTGGTGGATGTGAAGGTGTACACCTGCACAGCAGCAGCATGTGTATTGTAACAGATGGAAATGGTCAGGTGATGGCCTCTGCACCTATTGCAGTCCTCCTCTAGCTGATTGCGGGGGGTACAGCTGTGATGGTGTTCCCATAGCCATCTGCATGATAAACACAGTACACTATCTAGGGAAACATGTTATTATCTGGACATGACAGTTATTATTATGAATTATCTTATTCCTTGCCTCTATATATAAGTCTTCACCCTGTAATATATATTTACATTGGTTATGATAATGAATCAGACATACCCAATGGCACAGAAATGGATAACAGTAATGGCAACAATGGCTATATATCCCCACGTAGATTGGAAAGACTAAGGCAGAAACATAATAATAACAACCATTTTTTCAAAGCCCCCCTCTAACAGAGAGGAGGGAGCAACAGGGGGATATACAGGTAGGAACCCAAGTCACTAGTGGAGTTAGTAAATGTTTCACATATTGTAAGTTGGCAAGGATTCATATATTTAACTACAGTTCCTTAGAAGTGACACAAGAATGTTTTAGTTTATTTATGAAGAGGTTTAAATATATTCCCATGAAAAAAGGACATTTGTCACAAATCATCATTGATAATAAGCTGTTCATTAGAAAAATAAATTTGGAACAATTTTTACTGGGAGTGCAGCAATAATATGTAATGTTATGATACCCAGGAAAAAGAGTACGTTTGACCCACAATTACATCCACACTTAAGGAACTTGGAAAATGTATTTGAAAACAAAATTAGAAATTTATACAAAAATCAGGAAAAGACCTGTATCAGGAATAACCTAACTAAGGAAGAGTACTCTTTATTGAACCAACTATGTTCTAACCCCAAAGTACGTGTAATGGAACCTGACAAGAGAGGGGGGGCATTGTCCTCATGGATAAAATTGTGTACGTAGGTAAAATGCTTTCCCTCCTACATGATGAAAATAAATACAGTCAGGTATCCATTAATGAAGTCAATATTGCCTACATGAAAATTGACCTAGCATTGAAAGATTTATTTGATCAAGGGGTGATTGATTTCCAGACTTACTAGACTTTTGGCTTTTCCCGGTTAGGGGTCGCCACAGCGGAACTCCGGTCCGCTCATGATAGGCAGTGGATTTTACGGTGCTGAGTTGTCAGCCCGACGCTCAACCTTCAACGAAGGCACGCCCATTCACACTCGCACCTACCTGCATGTCTTTAATGTCACTCAACCGTGGGGAGGACATGCAAACTCCACAAAGATGGAGCTCCAGCTGAGAATCGATGAGAGAACCTCTTGCTGTGAGGCGACAATGCTAATCTCTGCACCACTGCGGCAATTTCCAGACTTACTCATACCTGGAAAACAATTCACCTAGAGTTCCTTCAATATTTGGCATACTCAAGGTCCATAACAATGTGGAGAACCCCTCCATTTAGGCCAGGTGTGGCTTCCGAGGGTTCCAAGATAGCACCTATAGCAAAATTTTTGGATTGGAAACTCAAAGCTATATGGGGAATTCATTCTCACATCCTAATGGACTCTTGGGATTTTCTTGCCAGAATACAGCCAGTGTGGATGGCCTTACATTTTTATGTATTGATATTGTAGATTTGTTTTTGGCCATTCCACATGATATAGGACTGCTGTGGTTAGAAGAAGCTTTAAAAATGCGGGCTAACATTTCTGAAACTATCTTTCTTTCTTTGGAATTAGCCGATTTGGTTCTCAGAAATAACATCTTATTTTTTGAAGGGGAATTCTATTGGCAGGAACAAGGGGTGGCTATGGGGGCCAGTTGTGCCCCCACCTATGCAGATATCATCCTGTCAGTTTGGGAGAACAAATTTGTACATACATGTTCTTATGCACAATATTGGAATCTATATACCCAATACCTTGATGATATCTGTATTTTTGGATAGCGGATATTACTATATTAGAGGAATTTATGAACTACTTGTCCCAAACTACAACTTTTCTTCAGTTCACACACCAGGTAACAACAGGGAAATTCAATTGCATGGATGTGACAATACAAAATACAGGAAATACGTTTAAGTCAGTTGTTTATAGAAAACCAACATTCTCAAACACATATATTAGTTATGGCAGTGCACATCCTTCATTCCAGAAAAAAAGCATTATCAAAGGGCAATATGTCCATGTAAGCTGTATGACATCCAGTGACCAAGATTTCCCGAAAGAATGTATGATATTACAAAAAATGTTCAAGGATAGGGGCTATCCAATGGACCTTATTGTCAACATACAGACAGAAGTAATGCAAGGGAGAAAAGATAAATATGTACCAGTTCTAGGTACAGGCCTAACTATCCCCACACAAGGTCCAACATGGAATATTATCCAGGAAGATTTTGGTAGGGCCTTTGTCACTAATTTTATTGGGACTGCATACCAGATTAAATCCATCCTAGAAAGGGAATGGAAAAAAATTTCTGAATTTACAGATTTGGAAGTGTTTAAAAACAAGCCCCTTAAGGTAGTTTTTAAGAAAGGGCAAAATATTAAACATTTACCGGAATATGCAGCCAATTCACAGGTATTTTTACACACAAAAGAAGGGAGCCTGTAACCAATGTAAATATATATTACAGGGTGAAGACATATATAGAGGCAAGGAATAAGATAATTCACAATAATAATTATTCTAATTGCAATTCGCAAGGTCTGGTTTATGTAGTTACATGTGGGTCTTGTGACACCTTCTATGTTGGTAAAACTGAGAGACATCTAAAACACAGAATCTATGAACATTTAAATGATGTCAACAAGAAAAACAACACTAATGCCCTGTACAGACACACACTAGAATGCAGTAATGCTCAGTTCTTTTTTTCTGTAATTGAAATGGTTCCAAAATAAATAAGAGGGGGTCCCTGGGAAACTAAATTAGAGTTTAGAGAAACCTTTTGGCAGATAACTTTGGAAGCCAATAGACCCCCAGGGTTAAATTATTTTATTTCTATTTTACCCCTTTTAAAACTTAGATCGGCCAAGCTATAAATGTGTTTTTACATTGTTTGTATTTTTGACATATGCACTTTAGTTGATACAAAACATATATTTTTATGCAACATACAATATTTATTTATATCCATTTATATTTATGTATTTATATTTTTATTATATTAATGTTTAAGACATCTATTTGATTATAATTAAATATTTTTAAGGTTGGATGTTATAAGATCATATTTTAAACTATTCCCTTTCCAGCATTTTCAGTTTGTTTATACAAGCAATTCATAGTATATGTATTTTTTGTGAGCAGTATGCCTTTAATGATTTTAATTAGCTTATTAATTAATTAATTGATTTGTATAAAAAGGGTGAATGTGGATGATTTTACATTATTTCTGAAGAAGTCTGGGGGATACTCGGATGAAAACACCCTGTGTAAATGCAGCGTTAAATATTGTTAATAAAGCTGGTGTTCTACGTGGAGCTCTACAACATTTCCGTCTTTTTGTTTATTTGGTAGGTTTTACTGGATTGGTTCTGTTTGTGTGGTTTTTGGTCTTCCTTTATGGAGCCTGTTGAGGAGCTGAATTCACCCTTACATAGCCCCAATGATTTTCTAGGCCAGGAAATGGGTGAACTATGTAGAATTTTGAGTCAGCTATCCCAGCTGATGGAGGTCTTGACTCCTATAGGTCGGGGAGTTACTATACTTTTATCGAACACAAGTATTCCTGGGAACCAGGAAGATTTCATGTGCTGTGAAGATCAAACAGACACTACAGCCATTAATAATGGCCTAGGACAGTCAGAACAGTCATGGAACAATATGCAGTTGATTTTGCAGCAACATGAAGAGTCTGTGGAAGTACAGGAACAAGTGAATGGAGCAATGGACAATGTTAATGGCCCGGTTCATTAAGAATTGAATGAGTGGCTGCAGCAGAAGCCCATTTTTCAAAAAAGAATGCCGCAACAAGTCAGCGCTGGAAGTACAGACACATATAGAGTAAGCCTTAACAAATTACAAGAGGCTTTAACTAAATATAAAACTTTAAACATTGAAAATGCCTATTTGGAGGGAGTGTATAAGGCAGGGGATTGTGCCTAAAGGATTATGGGTTTACAAATACCTGAACAATGTTTTAGTGGGAAATGACTTTTACAAAGAATTAATTGCTATTTTTGATAGATGTGGTTTAGAGATTTTAAAGGCTATGATTCATAACAATGAACGAGAAGTGATGGTTTTGCAAGAACATATTGATGTGCTCAATGCATGTATTAAGAATGATTTATTATTTGGTGTGCAGAGTGAACAGGACAAGTATTTCAATAGTAGGAATGCTATTGATAAAAAATATGATGATATCTTCAACAGGAAGTGTAAAAAGTTAGACCATGACCTGAAAGAATATGGGGAAGGTAAACAATATCCATTACCCAGGTCCCAGTTTAATAATCTACATATTAGAAGAACATATTCAGAAGTACTACAAGAACCTGAACTACCAGGACAGAATGATAATGAATCAGACATACCCAATGGTGCAGAAATGGATAACAGTAATGGCAACGATGGCTATATATCCTCACGCAGATCGGAAAGACTAAGGCAGAAACATAATAATAACAACCATTTTTTCAAAGCCCCCCTCTAACAGGGAGGAGGGGGCAACAGGGGGATATACAGGTAGGAACCCAAGTCACTAGTAGAGTTAGTAAATTTTCACATATTGTAAGTTGGCAAGGATTCATATATTTAACTACAGTTCCTTAGAAGTGACATAATAATTTTTTAGTTTATTATGAAGGGGTTTAAATATATTCCCATGAAAAAAGGACATTTGTCACAAATCATCATTGATAATAAGCTGTTCATTAGAAAAATAAATCTGGAACAATTTTTACTGGGAATGCAGCAATAACATCTAATGTTATGATATCCAGGAAAAAGAGTACTTTTAACCCACAATTACATCCACACTTAAGGAACTTGGAAAATGTATTAGAAAATGAAGTTTATACAAAAATCAGGAAAAGACCCGTATCAGGAATAATCTAACTAAGGAAGAGTATACTTTATTGAACCAACTATGTTCTAACCCCAAAGTACGTGTAATGGAACCTGACAAGGGAGGGGGCATTGTCCTCATGGATAAAATTGTGTACGAATGTAAAATGCTTAACCTCCTACATGATGAAAATAAATACAGTCAGGTATCCATTAATGAAGTCAATATTGCCTACATGAAAATTGACCTAGCATTGAAATATTTATTTGATCAAAGGGTGATTGATTTCCAGACTTACTCATATCTGGAAAACAATTCACCTAGAGTTCCTTCAATATTTGGCATACCCAAGGTCCATAAGGATGTGGAGGACCCCCCATTCAGGTCAGTTGTGGCTTCAGAGGGTTCCAAGATAGCACCTATAGCAACATTTTTGGATTGGAAACTCAAAGCTATATGGGAAGGTCGTTCTCACATCCTAAAGGACTCTTGGGATTTTCTTGCCAGAATACAGCCAGAACATAGTGTGGATGGCCTTACATTTTTATGTATTGATATTGTAGATTTGTTTTTGGCCATTCCATACGATATAGGACTGCTGTGGTTAGAAGAAGCTTTAAGAATGCGGGCTAACATTTCTGAAAATGATATCTTTCTTTCTTTGGAATTAGCCGATTTGGTTCTCAGAAATAACTTCTTATTTTTTGAAGGGGAATTCTATTGGCAGGAACAAGTGTTGGCTATGGGGGCCAGTTGTGCCCCCACCTATGCAGATGTCATCCTGTCAGTTTGTTACGTTTTACTGGATTGGCTCTGTTTGTGTGGTTTTTGTCTGATGGATTGCATGAATATCATTTAGGGAGTTTATAATTAGGTCACTCTCTTGGGAAACAAAAGTCATTCATGGTGGGATGAGGTCAAATTTGAGAGCCAATTTTCAAGAATTCAAGCTTTTAATTTTCAGTGCCAATAAAGCTACCCTCACAAACATGTACCTTTACTTTCCTTCATCTAGTTATACTATCTAATTATAATAATACAGCCTTGTCATACCTCTCAACCTATTCATACACTTAATCTGGACAAAGGCAAAAATAATCGTGACAAAAGCCTAAAAACATGGACAAATTTTAAATATTGCTCTTATAATCTTAGATAGTAGCTAGAATAACAGGATTTGTGTAAGCGAGCATTTTCTGAAGGATATAAAGTCTGAAACTCTAATGTATGTCATTATTTAGTGACTTCAGTCCCAGTGATTCTGGAATAATTTGGACAGTTGAGAAGTATGAGCTTTGTATGCTTTCCTAATGACAAATACTGATTTTGTTCGCTATGTTCCAACCTCCATGAAACAAAGGTGTAAAATATCATATTAATGTGTCACAACATTCAATGAGTGTGCCTATTTCTGTACTAATTAATCATGCTTTTTCTGTGTGAATTTAAAGTATTTTACTATTAAAATAAAAAGGTAAGAAATAAAAACATGTTGTACATGCACTAGCCTTGTTTTTAATAGTATTCTTACTGAAATATTTTCTGTTACATTAAATATAGCTTTAATCAAAAAAGATTCAGGCTGTTAGCAGAAGCAACGTTAATCAGTTAAACTGACCCTTAAAAGCAGAGGAAGCATTCTTTTAAGTTAACCATGTCCTCTTCTTTGGTTACATTCTGACCTTTCAATTTCTCCCTGACGTTTACTTTTTCTTTTGCCTGAATGTTGTTTTACAGTAAATAGTATTCATGAGTAATGTATCAACCTTGTTTACATTTCTTAAATATATGAACGATTATTATACAAGATTATGAGTGGGCCACTGATGATAACCGGTTTATTATGTGTTCGAGACATGGATGCAAAGGAATTCACCTCAAGAGCAAAGCTCTAGTTACAGGGAAAAGAGTACTAATTGTTTTGCCAACTCTGAAAGCCATAAAGCACTTTGAGAGGACTGTCACGATAAGTGCTTCTTATAGAATTCTAATATGTTTTTCCACAAATGGCTGCCAATGGTGCTTGACATATCAATGTGCTCTTGCTTGTCTTCAGGCTTTTCTCTTTCCCATAATCCATTTCAAGTCTGCTTTATTTGAGTCATGCTAGACATAAGGAAGTAGTGGTGCATTCCCATCCCACTTAAATATAATAGTACTAGTTTTAGTCACTGTCATCTTACATATCTTCTTTAACTAGGCTGCTTCTTTTTTCCCTGGAATAATCCTCATTTATGTTTGTCTCAGCTCACATTTTACAGTATACTAAGGAGTTATACAGCTGCAACTAAAAAAAAAAAAAAAAAATAGTTAAATCGCACGCTTTTGTAGTCCAAGATGAATTGACAGCCCCCGCACACACACTATTCCTGAAGTGTCAGAACTGTAACTGCATTTGGAGGTCCTTACAGTTTCGTGTGTGACAGCCGCTCCTGGAAAGGAAAGGATTTGAGAATAATTCTGTTCCCCCATGCCTGCTGTGGAAATATTTATTTATTTGTTTGTTGTTTTGTTTGCTTCTTTATTTATTTATTTACTTTTTACCTGAATATTGTAGAAAACTTTATATTTTTCTTTGTTTTATACCTAATTTCATGTTTTTCCCCCTTACTAAGTCCCAACAAATTAAGACCATTTATCTATTCCTTAACTTTGGATAATTATTTTTTTCTAAGGTATTGATGTCTTCTAGCATTATATTTTCCATATTCGTGTTATTCTGCTCCTATAGTGATTTGTTAAAGTGCAGGAAAATCACTCTTCTACAAACCAGACTTCCTGGCTAAAGAGACAGCAAAATTTAGGAACTGGAAAATAATTGCATTCCTCAGTTCCTGCATTACGAATTTATTTATTATTTATTTGGGTGGGGGTGCTGAATATTGTAGGAAATTGCATTTGCTGTATAACTAATATTATGTTTTTTTCTCTCCTTACTATGTTATTCTGTAATACTTCAGCAAAATATTACACCAACTTTCCTTTACTTTGGATAACTTTTTTCTTGCAGCACAGATGTCTGCTGGCCTTATGTTTTTCTATTTTAATGTTATTCTGCTCATTAACTGATTTGTTAATGTACAGCATAATCACTCTTCAGAAAAACTGACTCTTTAATAATGACACAAGTACTACTTATGCTATGGACTCTGTAAAACTTAGAAACTACTCTGTGTACTTTTACAATAAGCTGTACTGCTGGTGATTACAGCCATCCTTGAACTGTGGCATGCAGCAACTCGTTGCTGTTCCTCTAATCGAACGTGTGATTGGTCTCACATTAGGTGCAGAGGACTAAAGTTCTGCTCCACTGCTAAGAGTACGTGGTTGAATCTTTTTATCTTCATTTTCCTGCTGTGTGACCTTGAGCAAGTCAGTTAGCTAGGCAATGCTTTGCAGCAATTGGGAATTCAGGCTAGACTCCCTAATGGTCTCCTGGACTGCATGCTTAGCAACTTTGTATGTACCTATGTCCCTATCCCTTCATTCATTTTTTTTTCAGTACACATCACAACTATCACAATACTGTTTCTGTTATACTTCTTGAGTCTGGTTTTAGCTATGGTGGCTGTGAGTTCAATAAGGGTCCAAACAAATTCATAGCTTTTCACAGCATGTTAATCTTTTTCATAATATTTTTCTCCTGTCATAATTGCAGTAGTAATGTGTTTAATATACAAAACATTCCCTTTCTGCACTGTCTTTCCTGCCCCATTCCATTTTTTGCACACTTCCCCACAGTTGACAATACAAAACTACATTATCAATGATATTCTCTTGCTCACATATGATTTTACATTTGTTTGTCATCTGTGTATGTTTTGCCCTTTGCATGGTTCCCCAGTTTACTGTCTGCCTAATCTCTTGTGGGATGATGTGCTTAGCTACTTTAGGAATGCTTACCGCTTGTAAACAGGGACAGTTGTCTGACAATCCACTAATATGTCTCTCTGCCCCTTGCAAACTGCAATTGTCGGACTAGAAAACAATGGCTTTGTGACCAATATGAAAGCAGACAATGCCAATGAGATAAGCACAAATGGCTCTCAAATACAGATGCTCCATACACAAAAATGTCTGCATTTTCCCCTTGTACAATAGTAAAAAAGGTACAGCACAAAGTCAAGAATGTCTGCTCATTGTCTATTTTCTTGACCAGCTGCACAGCCTTAGGAAGCGTGATGTATTGTTAATCCACTTAATATTTTAAGAAGGATTGCAGTGTACTTTGTCAGCCATTTTCTCACATTGTTTCCCACAGTGCTGCACAGGACCTGTTGCATCACCTTGATTTGTGCCTTTCATACAGCTCAGCCACATCTTGCCTGCTCTTTGTGTTCCACTTTTAGTCTTCCTACTCATTTCATATGTCAGTTGTTTTCCTCATATAACACTGCTTACCATATTTACATATGTAATACATGAATGTCACAATCAAGTACCCCAAGGTTAATAAACTGATTAATGAAAAATGGAGTGCTTGGTTTCCTTCTGTCAGTGTGTCACTCGCTCTTTGGTAGTTTAGCTGTACTCAGCCTCACCTGTACTCAGTGCAGGATTATGTGTCTAGTGTATATGCAACTGAAAATTATAAGTGGCTTATTTAGTGTTTGAACAGCACATGATTTCAGACTAAAGTGGAAATGTGAACTTGGAGCTTCAGCCCGATCATTTCCATTCTTTATGTACTTACTTATTTATGTTTGTTTACTACAAAAGTCTGACTAGGAATTGAAACACCTTTTCAATGGATACCCATGGAGAAAAGATCCATGGTTACATACACAAAGTTATTATGATGATTTTTTTTCGCTGAATAGCTGAATATTTCAGCTGTTTGGTTGTTATATACCTACATCAACTTTATTACAAGCCGAGATAACAAGATAGTACTGCATTTTATTTTTCTGTTATTTATTTGTTTAATTGAATATTGTGTTAAACATAGTACTGCATTTTATTTTTCTGTGTATTTATTTGCTTCACTGAATATTGAGATCTCTCTCTCTCTCTCTCTGCGCAGTAAGTGGGGTTATTATTCTCACCTCATTGATATTAGGTGTTGAACTCTTAGCCTAGAGGGTTTCTCTGTGCTTATAAATCTTAGTCACTTATCTATGAATTTATTTCTGCTGAATAGCTGAATATTTGAGCTATCTGGTTAGCTGTTATATATCTACATCAACTTTATTACAAGTTGAGATAAATACAAACTTGCAGTGTGATAGTACTGCATTTTATTTTACTATTTATTTGTTTCATTGAATATTGTGCTAATAGTACTGCATTTTATTTTTCTGTGTATTTATTTGCTTCACTGAATATTGTGATCTCTCTGTCTCTCTGCAGTTAGTTGGTGGCTTTGGAATTGCCCGTCCCTCCTGTAAATTTGTGTTTGAACACTCCTCCTGGGTCCATCTCATTTGCTCACTCTACCAAGTACAGTGAGATCATATTTTGATTTCAGACACTCCTACCAGTCCCATCTGTTCAGCTCTATCCCAGTCTAGTGTCATTAGCTCATTCTACCTAATACAGAGAGAACATCTGAGTAGGCCAACCCACTTAGGCCCTTAACCTTGAATTATCTTCTGTTACTCCTTTCTCCCTTTCTACTTTATTTTGCATTTTGACTGAGTGTGCTTTTCAGCTGATAAGTATATTTTTATCACTTTTTAACTGTTCAGAGTTGAATTAAACAATAATTGAATTCAGTTCAGAATACAGTTTTAATAAATTGCTTTAATATTGCTACACACTCAAGTGTGCTAGCTTGCACTGCACTTGAATTGTTTTTGTGATGTTTTCGGTGCTCTTCTGTAACAAAAAAAAATAATAATTCTAAGCTTGTTTCCTGCCTTTCCTGTAACTAGTCTAGTGCAGTTACAGATTTGCTGTATCCAGGACTGTTTGTAAACTTCTGAGACCCCCAAGCCTTTCTGTGTTGGAAGGAAGCCTTCTAGCTTGTCAGTGGGAGTGGTAAGCACATGGTAGCCTATCTATCACAAGATTAGCTTCTGGCCCAGAAATTGTAGTTTATTGGCCATTTGGGCAGTTTTTCCATCTCTTTCAACTTTCTGGTCTAAAAGCCCATAATTGCGCTTGTTTCCTGCCTTTCCTGTAGCTAGTCTAGTCCAGATACAGTTTTTGCTGTATCCAGGACTGTTCGAAAGCTTCTGAGCCCCCAGCCTTTCTGTGTTGAGAGAAGCCTTCTAGCTTATCAGTGGGAGTGGAAAGCACTAGGTAACCTATCTACTACAAAAGGAGTAGTTTCTGGCCTAAAAATTGTAGTTTATAGGCCGTTTGAGCACTTTTTCCATCTCCTTCAAATTCCTGGTTTAAAAGCCTGCATTTGCACTTATTTCCCACCTTTTCTGTAGCTATTCTAGTCCAGATATAGATTTGCTGTATCCAGAACTGTATGTAAGCTTCTGAGCCCCCCAAGCCTTTCTGTGTTGAGGGAAGCCTTCTAGCTTATTAGTGGGAGTGATAAGCACTGGGTAGCCTATCTACCACAAGAGGAGTGGTTTCTGGCCCAGAAATTGTAGTTTATTGGCTCTTTGAGCACTTTTTTCCATCTCCTTCAACTTTCTGGTTTAAAAGCCTGCATTTGTGCTTGTTTCCCACCTTTCCTATAACAGATTTGCTATATCCAAGACTAAGCCTCTCTGTGTTGGAAGGAAGCCTTCTAGCTTGTCAGTGGGAGTGGTAAACACTAGGTAATCTATCTACCACAAGAGGGGCAGTTTCTGGCCCAGATATTGTACTTTATTGGCTGTTTGGGCAGTTTTTTCCATCTCCTTCAACTTTCTGGTCTAAAAGCACGAGTTTGCCCTTTTTCTGCCTTTCCTGTAACTAGTGTAGTCCAGATACATATTTGCTGTATCCAGGACTGTATGTAAGCTTCTGAGCCCCCAAGCCTTTCTGTGTTGGAGGGAAGCCTTTTAGCTTGTCAGTGGGAGTGGTAAGCACTAGGTAGCCTATCTACCACAAGATGAGTGGTTTCTGGCCTAGAATTTGTAGCTTATTGGCCGTTAGGGCAGTTTTTCCATCTCTTTCAACTTTCTGGTTAAAAAGCCCACATTGCGCTTGTTTCCCATCTTTCCTGTAACTAGTCTAGTCCAGATACATATTTGCTGTATCCAGGACTGTTTGTAAGCTCCTGAGAGGTGCCAAAGTCTGCTCTTCAAATTTTCCCTTAGATCTGCTAGTTCTCTCCTCTCCTGCACTTTTACTAGCTTATTAGTCTAGCACTTTAACATATTAGACTTCTTGTAGCAATTATTGTAGCAGACAAAAGTGCTACCAGCACTAAATGTTCTATAAGGAAACAACTCCAATACTTATTATTAATGCCCACCCATCCAGGTATGTCTAAAGGTCACTTCCCTGTACTTTCTCCTGTTAACCTGATGAACTTGGGCATCTTGAGGCAATGTAGCAACTGCCTCATGTACACCAACAACCCTCTCCTCTTACCTCTCAACACTCAGACTTGCGAGAGATGCACTTATATATCCAAATTGGAAGCCATGCATTATCCAGCCAAGACTGGAATAGCTGGTCAAGAGGAGAAGGTCAACACTTACACTACACCACATGGAACACATAGCCCTCCAGAACACACACCAGCACTGCCTTCACCTAAAATCACAAACCACACACCCACCTTCGTGGAGGCTCTCAATAAAAATCTACCCAAACAGCAGAAACATCCAAGGCAGAAATGCACTCATGAGTCACATAACTCTCGTAAACAGTGTGCTATTCAACCAAAGCCCCTAAGGCAAAACAGCATGCCAGCACACTAGTCATAGGTGACTCAAAAGTGAGGCACACTGATGTCCCACTCACTAGGTTGAATAAGGAGAAAGTAACAGTCAACTGCCTGTCAGGTGCCAGGATTGGCCACACAATGCATGCACTCAGGTCCCTCAACAATAGGTACAAATATGACTCTGTCATTGTACATTTATTTTATTTTATTATTTATTTATTTCCAGTTTGATAACTGGGGAAGTCCACTGGGCCCGAAAGCCTGTTTTCAGTGGAGGCCCGGGGAGAAAAGCTCCATATTACAAACACATTGCACACTTAAAGCTCTGTATTCCTAAAACATTGCACACTTAACAATTTACAAACAAGTAAAAATAACATTTTTATACAATTGAATTGTTAGCATAGAAGAAAAATATATACATAGATATAAAATGCACAAGAAGTAAATCAAAGAGAAGTGTAGAAAAAGGGAGGTACAAAGAATTTAAAGGAGAAGAGATTTTATGTTAGAGGTGAAAGATACATCTTATGAAAATGGGAAAAGATACAGTTGCAAGAATAGGCATATAGGAAGTGGCAAGGAGAGGATATAAAAGGAATTTAGATAGAGTTAAACAGGGAGAAAGGAGATAAAGAAGTAGAGAGTGGGGAGTTGAGGAAAGTGTTGGAAGAAGAGGGACAGGAGGGGTAATATTGAAATTGGGATGTAATAGGATCTAGGTAGGAAGTATACAGTTACATTTCCAGTTTTGGGAGAGGTGAGAATAGAGAAGAGATTTGAATTGTTCATAGCTTGTAGTGACTCTTAGAAGGGGAGGAAGCAAGTTCCATTTTTGTGCTATAGTATAAGAAAGTAGGAGGTGGCCAGGGGGTCGTTTAGGTTTATATACTGAAAGAAGATTTTGGTGGCCTGATCTTAGGGGCCTGAGAGGAGTGTAGAAGGGCAAGATATTAGATAGTGCAGGGCAAGCAGTGGGTTTAAAAATTAGTTTGTGTGCAGTAGTAAGTTGGAGGTAATCGAGATGATTAGAGAGTTCTAGCCATTGGAGACTATGGAGGGAGATGCAATGGTGTGCAGAATGAGTAGAGTTAGTAGCGAATTTGGAGATTTTGTAGTAGCAACTTTCAAGTTTTGACGTGATAGAAGCTGTGAGGTTGGTTAGAAGAGGAGCACCATGCAATAGAAAAGGGAGAAGAAAGGTAGAGGCGAGTGTTTGTCTTGTAGCTAATGAGAGAAAGTTAGCATTTCTGGAAAGCATTCTGAGCTCCTGATGGGTTTTTTTATGTTTAGTTGAATATGAGTATTAAATTTCAGGTGTTCATCAATGGTAACACCAAGTAATTTGGCACAACTAACAACTTCTATTGAAGAGTGGGAGAGGCTGGTGATCTTGAAGGATGGCTTATCAAGGGGGAGTTCTTTTGAGGGGGAAAAGAGGATGATATGGGATTTATTGGCATTAAGGGAGAGATGGTTTTGAAGCATCCAATTCTCTGTAGTTGTGAAGGCCAATTGGGTTTTTGCCTGGAGCTCGGGAAGGTAAGAAGCTGAGCAGATTAAAGTGGAGTTGTCTGCATATTGCACAATTTGAGAATGAGGAATTGCAGAGTGAAAATCATTGATGAAGATATTAAAGAGCATAGGTCCGAGAATAAAACCCTGAGGAACCCCGGTAGGGGTAGGTAAGAAGGTAGAGGTATCCGTTTGCCATTTTACAGATTGGGATCTATCTGAGAGATAACTTTTGAACCAAGAAAGGGAATTGAGGGAGAGATTGAGGTTAGAAAGGTGGTTAAGAAGGAGTGTGTGGGATACAGTGTCGAATGCTTTGGAAAGGTCAAGAAGGACAGTGGAGACAATATCTCCAGAATCACGGGCATGGTTGACAATGTCTAAGAAAGAGAGGAGAGGAGAGCAGTAATGGTACTGTGGCCAGGACGGAAACCATGTTGAGTAGGGGTGAGGAGATGGTTATTTAGGAGGTGGGGCATGAGTTGCAGGTGGATACATTTTTCAAGTACTTTTGAAATTGGTGAAAGAATGGCTATTGGGCGGAAATTAGAAATGCTATTATTTTTGCCTCCTTTATGAAGGGGCAGAATGTAGGCAGCTTGCCATAGTTTGGGAACATAAGATTCCTGGATTGATCTATTGATGAGAATGCTGATGGGTATGGCGATGCCATCTGCTGCGAGCTTGAGAATGAGTGATGGGATATTGTCGGGGGCATTGGAGCATGGCTTGAGTTTGGAAAGAAGTTTTTTGATACAGGTGGTTGACACAGGTTTTAGATAAAAAGTGGGAGGGGGTTTAGGGGAGCAGGAGTGGGGAGAGGAAGGGGAAGAAGGCTTAGGGGTAGGGCAGGGGGTGGAATTGGAGAAGGATTTGGTCAGTTCGGCTATGGAGTTGTGGGTGTGAATGACATGAGACGTTCCTCCCTGGACTACATGAAAAGAGACATGGAGGAGCTCTTGGATTATGTAGCCCAGGTGGGTATGACCCTAGCCCTGAGCAGCATCTTACCATCAACCAGAATGATACCACAGTACAAGCAAAAAATGACTGATTTCAACAATTGGCTAAGTTTATGGTGTCATTCTAAGGAGATCTATTATCTGCCTGCCTGGGATGACATAACTGACAGACCTCAATGCTTTGCCAGAGATGGCCTGCATCTGTCACCCCTGGGCTTCAGGATACTGGCCAAGGGTCTTGCCACCCCTATAGTTCATTTTTTAGGCGGTGTTCCAAAGACCAAATTGCCACCATAACAGCTACAAATAAATGCAATCTGAGGGTCATGTTGCTCAACACTAGAAGTCTAAATTTCAAAATGCATTCACTCAAAGCACTCCTTAAAATGGAGAACATTGACATTTGTGCTGTAACAGAGACCTGGTTCAAGGCAGCAGAAAGCACCCCTGCACTACCAGGCTATAACTCATTCCGCACCTTTCGGCCCTAGAACTTGGACTGAAGCTCCAAAGGTAGTGGTGTTTCCATATTCATAAAGGATGCACACACTTCCAGACTGGTAGCCCAACATAATGCATCAGAGATACTTCAGGTACAGCTAACATTGGGTAAGACAGCAATTAAGGTTGTAGCCTGTTATAGGTCCTCAACCATGTCCTAAGACACTCACTCCATGTTCCTAAGCACCCTGGAGAATATTAGGGTCCAACCTAACACATTCATACTGGGCGACTTCAACTATCCCTCCATTAACTGGGAAAACTACTCATGTACCAATGCACTTGCCCAATGTTTCCTGGAATTCATTAATTCCAGTGCCCTGGACCAGCATGCTGTTACCCCTACTAGAGGTAGCAACATCCTTGACCTGGTCATTACTAACATGGGTGACCATTGCTCTACGCCAATAGTCAACTCCTCCCTGGTTAGATCTAACCACAAACTAATCCCCTTGGAAATCCACATCCCTCCCCACCCCCACTCACAAAGGTAACCACCATGAAAAACTTCTCCAAAGCTAACTTTGGGCTCCTAAGAACAGAGATGGCTAACTTCATGGCACCCATGCAAATGGACAATAGTTGCATGACAGCCAAATCATACACCAATGCACTACACAAATGCATGGATCTCACCATACCCAATAGATCCAAGACATTCTCCTCCAAAAAAAGGAAGCCAATCTGGTGGCCCCCTGCCATAAACAAACTCTACAACAGAAGGAGGAAACTGATGTGGAATAAGGTGAAGTCCCAAGACTTGGAAAAACTCCCTTATCAGCCTCAACAAAAAGTTGAGATCCTTCATCAAATCCTCTAAAGCTAGCTATGAAAACAGAATTGCAGCAGATAGTAAAGACAACCACAAGGCCTTCTATAGTTATGTAAACAACCTCCATGGCAATACCCAGATTTGCTCTGAGCTACTGCACAATGGTACCTCCTATACTGAGCCAACAGATATTGCCAATATACTGGCCAATAGATTCAGTGCCAACTCCCCCCCAAAAGGACCAATCACAATACCAGTAGATTGTCAGGCACCCAGTATTACTGCTGCACAGGTTAAAACAGCACTGTCCAAGGCCAAGAATACAGACTCTATGGGACCTGACAATATCCCTCACTGTGTTCTACCTGAACTACAGAGTGAACTGGCACCTCACCTGTGTGTCCTGTTCAATCACAGCCTCATCTCAGGCTTTGTCCCTACCAAATGGCACACTGCTATAGTCATCCCTCTCCACAAAGGAGGAGCGACTACAGATCCTGTGAACTATCGCCCCATTAACCTGACAAGTCTGATATGCAAAGCTATGGAACACATCATCATGGAACTAATAAACAATGATATAGGGAATCTCCAAACTCTGGATCCCACACAGTTTGGTTTTGTGAAGTATAGATTATGCCTGCTCAACTTGGTCAACTTCTTTGAGTCAGTCACCAGAGCTGTGGATGAAGGCAAGTTTGATTATACAGCCTACATTGATCTGGCCAGGGCCTTTTTCTCCACTCAGGAATCATAGAAAAACTCACTAAGCTAGGCATCAACCCCTATATCAATAGGTGGGTTGGAAACTGGCTCACAGATAGAACCCACAGCGTGAAAGTGGCTGACTCCAAGTCAGACTGCTGACCAGTCATGAGTGGAATCCCACAGGGATTGGTCCTGGGTCCTCTCCTGTTTGGTATCTACTTCTCAGAAGTGCAGTCCAACACGGAGGGACTCTGGCTGACAACGTTCGCAGATGATTGCAAGTTGGGAGCCATTATTAAATCCCCAAGTGATGTTGACATCCTATAGAAAGGCCTCACTGAGACCAACGACTAGTGTCAGAACCATGTCCTAAAGCTCAGTGCCAAAAAAATGTGTCGTCATCCCCTTTGGGAAAAACCCAGTTCCCATGAACTACCACATCGATGGTAGTCCACTGAACACAGAAGGCATTATAAGAAATCTGGGAACACAGGTTGACAGCATCCTCTCTTTTGGCCACTACACTGCCATTGTGGTCAGAAAGCCCTTTTATGTGGCACATCTCATTACTAAGGGTTTTGCATCCAGGAAGAAAGAGATCATTGTCTCCCTCTACTCTTCCCTCACTAGGCCAGTCATCGAGTACAATGCCCCATTTGGCATGTACCTCACTAGACACCTGCAACAACTGGAGAGGCCACAAAAGTACCTCACAAAGAGGATCCTAGGCCTTAAACACTTGTCCTATATGGACAGACTCAAAAAACTCCAACTATTCTCTGTCTCGTATCGCCTACTTAGAGGTGATCTCTGCTTGACTTATAAAGCCATGTCTGACCCAGCTCTGTTAGAAATGCTACATCTAAAGAAATCCCAATCCCTCCACACCACATGCTCCAGAGACCTCACCCTCATTACCACAATCAGCAGAAAATGCTGGAGGGACAGATTTATAACCCAGAGACTGCCCATGCTATGGAATAGATTTCCCATACATGTCAAACAGAAACTGGCCCTCTTCAAGAGAAATCTTGATGAGTGGATGGAAAATAGACAATTCACCCCAGGGATCACTCCAGTGGCTCTACTCAACAGAGGCACTGGAAACTAAGGTTGGGTGGCACAATGCCAGGGTAATCCTATGGACTAGGCTTGTAAAGGCTCCAGGGCCATTAGCCTAGTACACACCTATGAACCTATGTTCAAAAAAAGAAGTTATGTCTTACCATAACATTCTATCTGTGTTGTTAATCTTCACTAATCCTTGACAGTGGGGGCTCGGTCCGAAGCCTCGGAACCAACTCGGCTGTTATTCCAGCTCATGCTCTTGAGCTAAGCTCTACCCAAAATGCTCCTCACCAAATTGCCTCAGATCGAGTTTGCATACAAAAGTGATGTACAAGAAATAATAGATGAGCCATATCTGTGTCCATATTTTAAAGACAATGTTTGGGAATATTCAATCCACCAAGAGTTCTAAAGGTAGGGGGAAGGAGGGAGGGAATGTCAAGTATTAGTGAAGATCGACATCACAGATGGAATGTTATGGTAAGACATAACACCTTTATCCGACATTGTCAATCTTCACATAATCCTTGACTGTGGGACAGAGTCCCTAGTTACCTGAATCTTAGGAGGTCTCATGAAAGAATATTTCTGAGCATCATCGACCTGAATGATGCATGTCCCCTAGAGACCTGGTCCAGTTTGTAATGAGTAATAAAGGTATGAGGAGATGCCTATGTTGCCGCTGGACAAATATCACCTAAAGTGTCTCTGGCATGAAAAACTGCAGAACTGCATTGAATGTGCTTTTACAGGACCTGGTGGGTTGAGACCTTTTCTCTTGCAAACATAGGTAATAGAGTCCTTAAGCCATTTAGATAAACTAACTCTAGAAACTGAGCTTCTCAAAGAAATTGAAGAAAAGGCAATAAAGAGCTGGTCTGATTTTCTGATATCCTTCATTCTGTGAAGGTAGAAACATAATTGTCTGTGTACATCTAGTAAATGCAGGCAATACTCCCCTTTATTCGAAAAATTGGGAAAAAAGACTGGGTGATGTAAAGTCTGACTGATATTTGACTAGGAAACAATATTTGGTAGGAAGGAGGGATTTGTTTGGAAGGAGACCCTGTCCTTATGAAAGATTATGTAGGAGGGTTTGCAGGACAAGGTTTGTATTTCTGATATTCTTCTGGCAGAAGTGATGGCTATTAAAAATAAGGTTTTCCAGGACAAAAATTTTAAGTCACAACTTGCTGAAGGTTCAAAAGGGGGAGAAATAAGAGACTGAAGCACCAAATTCAAATCCCATGGTGCAGAGGGTTCTTTATATGGAGGTCTGAGCATTAAAGTTCCTTTCAAGAAGGCTTTACAAAGTTTATGTGACATAAGTGATGAACTACTGAAACCAATATGGAAGTTAGATATCACAGCCAGATGCACCCAGACAGTAGAGGCTGATGCGCCTGTCTCAAATAGTGAAGCTAAGAAGTCTAAAACTTTATCAACGGCACTGAATATAGGTCAAGATTACAGTCTACCAACCATTTAGTAAACTTTTGCCACTTGTTATGGTACAATTTTCTAGTTGAATGTTAGTGGTGGGCCAGAACAATGCATTGGACCAGAGAGGCGAGGGAGGGAGGGATGCCTGGCAATCATAGGAACTGGAGAAGTGAGCTTGAGATGCTGAAGATTCGGATGAACCAGTCCCTCCGGGTGGGACAATAGGTCTGGAGCTGGGTCCAGTATCCAGGTTTTCCGAAGTAGATGAGGCCATAGGAAGGGAAACCAGACCTGTTGAGGCCAGAATGAGGCAATGAGGATTATTCTGTTCTTCAACCTGTTGGCTTTCTTTAGAAACTGACATATGAGAGGAATAGGAGGAAAGGTGTAGAATAGACCGGGTAGCCAATTGTGAAGGAGAGCATCTCTGGGTGACTCCCCAGGTAGGAGGATTAGGGTGAAGTAACTGCTGCACTTGTTGTTCAAAGGGGATGCAAAGAGGTTGCAGCAAGGTTGGCCCCAGTGGCGGAATATCTTGTCCGCCACCACTGGATGGAGATACCACTCGTTAGGCATGAGGATCCTTCTGCTCAATTTGTCTGCAATCTTGTTGGAACTCCCTGGAATGTGCATTGCCATTAGAATGCAGTTGGAGGAAATTGCCCATTACCAAACTATAAGTGCTTCTCGACAAAGAGGGTAAGATCTGGTTCCCCCTTGCCTGTTGATGTACCAGACTACCAACGTATTGTCTGTTTGTATTGCAATCATTCCCAAGGAGAGGGTATCTCAAAATACCTACAACACTAAGAGTACCACCCTCATCTCTAGAACATTGATATACAAGTTGGCCTCCAGCTGGGACCAAGTGCCTTGGACTGTCTTTTCTAGATAATGCCCCCCACCCTATCTGGGACGTGTCTGTGGTCGCCATGGCTTGAGGTTGAGGAAATATAAAGGGACGGCCCAACAAAATTTGTTTGGAATGTAGTCACCAACTCAGGTCTTCCTTGCATCAATTGGTGATTATAATCAGATGAGATGCTAGCTGATTCAATAAGGACCATTGGGAGGCCAGAAGCCATTGAAGAATTTGCATGCGATATCTGGCAGGGGAACTAGAGTGATAGAGGCTACTATTGACCCTACAGCCTGTAGAATGAGTCTTGCTGTTACTTTCTTGCCACAAATGATCTGACTCATTTGTGATCTGATCCTTTGGAGTCTTTCTAGTGGACGTGTCACAATGCCGATGACTGTGTCGATCATAGCTCCAATGAACTCCATGTGTTGTGATGATTCTAGATGAGATTTTTCATAGTTTATAGTGATTCCTAAGCTGAAACAAAGGAGAAGAGTGTAAACTTATGCCTCTATGAGTTGACACCTGGTGGGAGCATTAAGGAGCCAATCATTTAGATATGGAAACACTCGGAATCCTAGCAGTCTGATATGAGCTGCTACCACTGCCATGCAGTTGGTGAACACCACAGGGGCTGTGGTGAGACCAAAGGGCAATGCACTGAATTGATAGTGACTGACTCCCAGCCAGAAGCACAGGAATCTTCTGGACCACTTGTCTATTTTTGTATCGTAATATGCATCCTGAAGATCTATTGAGCATATCCAATTGTCTTTTTCCAAGAATGGAAGTATAGACTGAACTGAGACCATCTGGAATTTGGTTTGTTGAACTGATTTGTTCAACTGACTGAGGTCCGAAATTGGTCTCCAGTTTCCTGTTTTCTTTGGCACTAAAAAGAATCTTGAGTAAATTTGAATCCTCTCTGGCCTGGTGGGACCACCTAGATAACTCTTTTGTTGAGCAGTTTTTGAATTTCTAAGACTGCTGCCACCCTGTGACTTGGTGAAATGTCCTGGATTCTTTTTAGTCTTTTTGGTTCTTCTGAAAAGGGGATATTGTAACCTCTTGTTATAATCCTCTGCACCCAATTGTTCATTGTTATTCTTAGCCAGGCAGACAGATGCAGGGATAATCGCCCCCTGACTGCCTCCAGAGGAAGGCAATTGAGCCTCCTTTCAGGAGTGCTGATAGGAGTTACCAGGGAAGAAATCCCTGGAACCCTAATTCTGTGAGCCACCTTTGCATCTTGTGTGGTGTCTTCCATTGTTACTTTCCCCTACCCTGGGGAAGTCATTGCCACATGAGTCTTGGAAAGGCCCTTGGAATTTCTTGAACCATAGTCTTCTACTTCTCTGGTTCCTGGAATAAGGCTGTTGAGGAGTGGAAAAGCATACACCCATGGCAGAAAGGGTCTTCCCATCTTCCTCACATCTGGCTAGTCTCTTTAACTTTGGGACCAAACAGAGATGATCCGTCAAAAGAAGCATGATGAAAGAAGATTTAAATGGCTCCATTAAATCACATAAGTGCATCCAGGTGTGTCTCCTGATGGCTGTGCCTGAACCCACTGCTCTTGTCATCCCTTCAGCAGCATGAGCAATTAGCATCATGGATGTATTGGAGATAAATTCTATGGTGGCAAGCTGAGAAGCCACTTTATCTCAAACTCCTTCAGCTACTGTTCTTGAAAGAGTATCTGAAAGCCCTTTAATTAGATCTCTTTGAAGCCTGGTAGAATATGTCATATAGTTCAAAAACCTGAAATTGAAGGTCGATGAAGCATATATGTGCTTCCCAAATTTATCCATTGTCCTAGACTGTTTGTTAGGGAGATAGATAGTAGGACTTTTGTCAGCAGGTTCCTTCTTATTGGCTGCCGCAACCATCATGACATCCATATGAATATCTTTGGCCCAGGATTGCTCATCTTTAGGGGCAAAGAGAATATGGTCAAGTCACTTTGGGATTGGCTCAACAGAGTCAGGTAAATTCCAAGCCCATTGATTGATCAGCTTAATAAGATCATCAGCGGGTGGAGAGATCCAAGAGGTACAAGGCTGGGCATGAAAAGCCTCTAGATATACGGATTCCTCTCAGGAAGGCTGTAGGGTAGTCCAGCCACACCTTTGTTTAAGGATTTCTAGGATGCCAATGAAGGAAACATCTTCAGGGGATGACTTATGGGAGCATTCCCCTTCATCGAAATCAGTATCTTTTGTGAAGGACTCTTCAGGGGAGTCCAAGTGATTCCTCTTGCACTTTTCTTCAAAGGTACCTCTTTGGTGAGGTATCTGAAGATGACACAACCAATGCAGTTTTATCCTGAGACTTTTGTGTCCTCTGTCTCAGGGTTAGAAACTGGAGGAAGCTCCGGTCAAGAAGATGGACAAGATATTTGGTCCAACAGGAAAGACATAGACTGCTCACAATGGACAAGGCCCACTCCATACTCTGGAAGGCAGATTCCCCCTGTAGAGGGATGGGAGTCACCCTGTACAGGGATGGGAGCCCAGAACTGAACTAAACTCTTTTCCCCACACCTTGGAAGCCACCTCTGAAGCAAAAGCCAGGGTCAAGATTACATAAGCCAAAGCACCAAGGGGCATGGAGGGCTCTGAAAGTATTAAAATTGATCCCTGCTCCTCAGAACCAGCAACAAAACTTAAACCATGGGAGATCTCTGATTCTGACAAACCGGAAGAACTCTGGGTAACTATCGGTGCCGAAGGAGCTCTGATCGGCACCAAAACAGTCGATGGTGGGAAGATCGGTACCAGGGGCTCTGAAATCTCAACTAGAGTTGAAGGAGGAACAGGTAGAGTTGTGGAAGAAGGTAAGGTTCTAGAGCTAATAATGCTAGGAGCTGTGGAAGGAGGTAATCCCCACGCCTTAAGGAGCTGATCCCGCAGTCTCATAGTATCAGATTCAAACAAACTCTTGGTGGATCAAACAGAGGATGTCGATGGAGATCTTGGTGGCTGTCTTTCCAAATAGGGAATGGGAGGATGGTCCACAAAGGGATCTACTGAAGGGAGTAAGTTGTATGAGATAAAATTATTACCTGAGGGGCTTTCGGTTCTGTCCGGATGGTTTGTACCAAAGGAGGTGTTGTCTGCACTGGTACTGACGGCATCGATGTGAAAGAGGATGGTGGCACCGATAACTGAATAGCTTGGTGCACCGGTATCAAGGAAGTTGTCAGCACCATGAGGGATTTAGCTATTTTAGAAGGTGGTTCTGAGGAGCATGTCGGAACTGAGTGACTTTGCATCTTCAGTTTGGAAGAGGAGGAAGAGGAGGACGAACTGACTTCTGTTTTCAGACCAGACAGGGCCTCTTCAAATTCTGACTTAAGAAGGCCTTTCAAGATAAGTTTATTCTTATGATCTATCAGGTTCCTGGAACTAAACCCATGACAGATTACACAGTCTTCTTGCAGATGGACCACACCAAGGCAATACACACAAACAGTGTGTCCATCTGAGTTAGGCATTCTCCTATCACATTTTTGGCACCTCTTGAAGCCAGAGGTGCCTTTAGAGGGTTTGTTAACCATAACAAAAAAATAAAAGGGCAACATACCCACAGGCACACACACACACACACACACACACACACACACACACACACACACACACTGTAGTACTATAAGAAAAAGGGAAAATAACTTATTTTTTTGGGGGGTAAATAAAAGGGGAAGAAAACAAAAGGAAGAGAGGGGGAATAAATGGTATATCAAATTACCCGAAGGTAAAGGGAAGAAAGTACCAATGATGATACTTGAGATAGTCTACCAAACGATAAAAAGGAGATGAAACACACTCACTCAAACATTAAGAACTATCTAAAAGAAGACCAGGGTAGTATAGATAGGAAATTGAAAAAACTAGGAAAAAATTAACTTACAGTTTTGAAGAATAAGCTAATGTTCGAGAGATCAGAGACAATGCATCTGGCACTACGAACTGGCAAACGAGATCTGAGGTAATCTGGTGAGGAGCATTGTGGGTAGAGCTTAGCTCGAGAGTTTTGGAAGGCGCAAGTTGGAATAACGGCCAAGTCTGTTCTGAGGCTTGGAACTGAGCCCCCCCCCACCCACAGTCAAGGATTATGTAAAGATTGCCAACATCAGATCATCTATTAAAGCAAAAACATTTATATGTTTGTAGTAGAGATATCTCAAGATGTATAGTAAAACTGCACATTAGTACTCAAAATTTTTTTTTTCATTGTATCTTTGTTTTTTGACCTATTTTAATGCCTGAAAATCACTCCAAGTGCTTCTTTTACAGTTTTAATGTGTTTCCTTCAAAATGGTGGATGATAGGGTCTACCTTGGTAACATGATTTTGTTTTCTTACTTTCATTTCTTCTTCCCAGAATACATGTCAAGTCCTCTTTATATGAGCCATGCTAGACATAAGGAAGTGGTGGTGTTTTCTCATGCCATTTTAAGATAGACTGGCAGGACTGTGAGGCACTGTCATCTAAAAACCTTCTGGAACAGAGCTATTTTTGTGTTTCCCTAACTGAGACTCATTTATGTGACTGTCAGAGCTTGTTCTATCCTATGAATAGCTGTTAGCTACTTCCAGCTAAAGAAACCAGGTAAATAGCAGGCTTTCGTAAAGGAATTGTTTTGTACTTCCAAAAGAATTGACAGGCTTTCCCCTACACTCTCACGCTGAGGTGTTACCTCCAAAAAGAATTGGCTTTCCCCTACACTCTCACGCTGAGGTGTGAAAACTCTTACTGCAGTAAATGATCCTTGCTGTACATTTACAACTGACAAGTAGGAGGACTCCGAACTAAGTCTGTCGGCTACTTCCCAATGCCTTCAGTGGGAAGTCTTTTTTTCTCTCTCATGAATGATGCAGAATTAAAATGTGCTTTACTAGTTCCTTAATTATTTCTATCATGTTCACCCCCCTTTTTTTCTATTTAATATTTATTTATACTTTGGTAACCAGGAAACTGACCTGGGCCCAGGACCCTTTTCAGCCACAACTCGGCATATATTGACAAAGATAATAATAAGTAATAAATATACTTAGCAATACAAAGAAAAAAGATACTGACATAAAGACACTGACAAAGATTGCACATGCAACACATAGCCAATGTGTGACAGTGAATAAGTAAAACATTTTTTTTTAAATTTTTATTTTACATTTGCTGACCGGGATAGTCCGACTGGATACAAATACTTCTGATTTTCTTTTCTTAATGTTTTTATAATGCAAAACCATATGTTAAAGTAAATTCAGCCATCAGTGGCCACATTTCCTTTGTGGACTTTGTGCCTACCTTCTAATTTTGACCCCCTGAAGTTGGTGTACAGAGCTAATCAATCCATGGCTGATGCCATTTAGTAACTCTACACATCTCACTTGAGCATTTAGAGGGCAAAACAACTATGTGAGGATGCTGTTCATAGACTTTGGCTCTGCATTTAATATGGTGGTACCAATTCAGCTGATAGAAAAACTGGCACATTTAGGAATCAGTAAACATCTCTGTAACTGGATATTGGACTTCCTGATTGAGAGACCACAGATGGTGTGTTCAGGTAAGAACACATGAAAGTGCATCACGATTAACACTGGGGTTCCATAGGTATGTGTTCTCAGCCCACTGTTATTCACCATCCTGACTCACAATTGCTATACTAAACACAAGTCCAACCATATCATCAAGTTTTCTGATGATACCACAGTTGTGGGGCTCATCACAAAGGGTGATCAAAGGGCATACAGAGAGGGGGTGGCATCTCTAATCAGTTGATGCAAGGGGAACAACCTTGACCTGAATGTAAGCAAGACCAAAGAGATTATCATTGACTTCAGGAAAAGGAGAACAAACCACTCAGTGCTCAGGATAAATGGTGAGAGTGTGGAGAAGATTAAGAGTATGAAATTGATGGGTGTACACATATCAGAGGATCTCTCGTGGTCGAGAAACACCAGTCAACTGGTCAAGAAAGCTCACTAATGCCTCCACTTTTTAAGAAGGCTGAAAAAAGCTAAGCTTCCTCTTCATATTCTCTCCACCTTCTATAGAGGTACAATAGAGGGCATCCTCACCTGCAACTTCACAGTGTGGTTATAGAAAGAAAGGCACTACAAAGAGTGTTGAGTGTTGGAGGGAAGGTAACAGGTTCCAGTCTACCACTGACACAGCTTTATTTTGCAAGAAGTATCTGAAAGGCCACCAAAATAATGCAGGACAACACACATCCTGCACATGGACTGTTTAACCATCTGGCATCAGGCAGGAGATATTGCAGCATCTATTGCAGGACTACAAGATTCAGTAACAGTTTCTACCCTACAGTGATTAGATTTCTGAACTCGGGCACTAGTCTTAGGGTCTGGACACATAATAAGTCAAATTTTATTGATTTGTGCAATATAAACTTGCATATATTACAAGTAAGTGCAACATTTATTTATTATATCCTTAGTAAGTATTATTTAACTCACTCAAGTGCAATATTAAACAAATAACTTAGGCATTTCAATCTGTTGTGTGTTTTGTATTACTTTAAACAGGGTAGTTAATTTAACTCAGGGGAGGGTATTCTTTGCTGGTAAATGTCTCTGCTATTTCTTGCATGCATTGGGGGGTAGTATTGTATTCATTAGCTATGTTTATTCCTCTGCTTGTATGCGTTGTTTCACTTTCCATTGTAATCTCAAGAAATGAGCTGATGCACGAAATTTCATTTACGCTACGTGTGCAGTTCTAAATGACAATAAACTTTACTTTGACTTTGACTACAAAATTCTCCTGCACTCTAACAATATAAGGACTGAATGAAAGTCATTGGGGAATCTCTTACCATGGATCTGCATGTACAAGATATGCATCCCGGGAGGATGTCACAAAAAAGAATAAAAGACCTTTTTATGAACAGTATCAGTGCACATAGATGCTCGGGTGATAGAGAATATTTCCCATGTTCCGGTTATAAAACTTAAGTCTGCTAGATTAGAATATGATGTAAGAATTTTCTAGGTCCTAGTGCTTACAGATTTTACTTTGTTTTCCATGATAGCACATATACATTTTTTATAAATGCATTTTATATATAACAATGTTTTTACAGAAAGTTTTAGCATGTTTTTTAGTTTTTCATAATAAAACTGAATACTGGAAGGCAGTATATATTTAGTTTTAATATTTTATTGCTATGCAGCATTTTTAATTATTTTGATAGCTATGAAAAACTGATTATTTTTAACATCCTATTTATATGTTTTACGTAATAAGTTAATAACACATTATATACAGTTTGTACTATGAATTTATTTTCTATAGAAATGCAGGAAAATGTTTATTTTAATGCAAATGGTTGCTTTAGAACAGGATACTGAAAGTCATTGGGGAATCTCTTACCATGGATCTGCATGTACAAGATATGTCAAACCCAGATCTGTTGGACATGCTCCACTTAAAGAAATCCCAATCCCTCCGAGCTACATGCTCTAGGGACCTAAACCTTGTCACCACAATAAACAGAACATGCTGGAGGGATCGATTCCTGTCCCAGAGACTTCCCAT
This sequence comes from Protopterus annectens, assembly GCF_019279795.1. Lineage (NCBI taxonomy): Eukaryota > Metazoa > Chordata > Ceratodontiformes > Protopteridae > Protopterus > Protopterus annectens. Next base: position 836,016,269 of record NC_056725.1, on the reverse strand, counting down.
ACTCTGGAACAGACTACCTATCTATGTCATACAGAGCTTCTCATTAGCACTCTTCAAGAAAAATCTTGATGATTGAATGGGTAATAGGAAATTCACCACTGGGGATCACTTCTGTGGTTCTGCTTGACAGGGGCACAGGAAAATAATGTTCTTGGGTGGCGAAAGCCAGGGTACCTTTTTGGCTCGGCTTGTATAGGCCCTAGGGCCAATAGCCTAGTACCTACCTATGAACCTATGAACCTATGCATCTCCCTCTGGGAGGATGTCACAAAAAAAGCATAAAAGACCTTTTTATGAACAGTATCAGTGCACATAGATGATCGGGTGATAGAGAATATTTCTCTTGTTCCGGTTATAAAACTTAAGTCTGCTAGATTAGAATATGATGTAAGAATTGTCTAGGTCCTAGTGCTTACATATTTTACTTTGTCTTCCATGATGATAGTACATATACATTTTTTATAAACACATTTTATATATAACAATGTTTTTACAGAAAGTTTTAGTATATTTTTTAGTTTTTCATAATAAAACTGAATACTGGAGGGCAGTATATATTTAGTTTTAATATTTTATTGCTATGCAGCATTTTTAACTATTTTGATAGATATGAAAAGCTGATTATTTTTAACATCCTATTTATATGTTTTACTTAATAAGTTAATAACACATTATATACAGTTTGTACTATGAATTTATTTTCTATAGAAGTGCAGGAAAATGTTTATTTTAATGCAAATGGTTGCTTTAGAATAGAATACTTAGTTATAGCATAGCAGCTCCTTTTATGGTTAATTGATGCATCACTTTTAATAATAAGATAATTAATTGTTTTTATTTAATTAACAGGATTTATTATTTATTATTTGAATAATGAGGTAAAAGTGTTTTGAGTTGATGCCTGATGAAGTCGTAGGAGAGGATGAAAAAGGCAGTGATGCTGGTAAGAGTTTTATTTTGTTTTTTGTCATTTTTATGTAAAATTAAATTTATTACATTTATTATTTTGTGGATCTCTGGACTGGGTTTGAAGATTTTGCTGTAAACCTCTACAGTGCCTGTTTGCATTACATTTTAGTGACGATCAGCACTGGCTTGAATTTTAGGCACTGGTTACTTCTTTAATGCATATATATATATATATATATATATATATATATATATATATAGTTGATAGACATGCTACTTGTCTCTCTTTCTGTAGTTCTGTCCTGTGTCCTGTGTGGGGGAGGGGCTTGAAAATGGTAAATGTGTTAATACTCTACAAGAAAAAAAATTCTAACTTTTCTCTAAATGTCACAGAAATCTTTGATACTACATTTAAGTTATCTTAACATGTAAACTATTAGAAATAAGCAACATTTAAAGCTTAACATTTTAATACTGTGTTGCTGCTTATGTAAATTTGTCAGTAGAAGTGACAACTGACTTTAAACCCCTGACTGATGTAATTGCTTTGTTTTGCTATGAAAGAGGAGTGTTAAGTTCTCCTCCTCTCTGCAGTACAACAGTAGAAAACAGTTCCACAGCTTTCTGTCTTTTTTATATCAGCTAATGTGTTCCTGACATTAGGAGGATTAATTGCCCATCTAAGATTGACAGCAATACCTAACAGGGTTAACTACAGATTTATCTGTGTCTATGAAATGACATGCAGTCAGAGATGAATTCCTCTGCAAAGTATGTGATATGTTAATAAAGTAGGTGGGCTTTCCTTTCTTTTGATTCCAATGCAAGGAAATGAAAGTTTTCAAAAGTACAAGCAGGTTTCTAGTACCCACACAATACTAGAACCATATTGTAAGGAGAAAAGAAACCTACGGATTGAGTTAAACTGCAGGAAAGGGTGGAGTTTTCCTTTAAACAAGGAATTAACTGCACATTGCAATAAACATACATTAAAGTGAGTCATTTATACCAAATTAATAAAAATACAGTTTTGGTGTCTGCACTGTACAATGCAGATACTTTAAAGGAATTTTTAACATGAAAAAGTTACCTAACTGCAGACTGAGAGGTGAAATGTCGCTAGTTGCATCTGCAAGTAAACACATACACACATACACCCACATCGACACATATAATCTATTCCTCCATTATACACACAGATTCATATGTTTCTATACATACATTTAACATGAGTGCTACTCACATGTACATTTGCTGAGCTCATGACATCAGCTTGACTAATTACTCATACAAGATTGCCAGTAGTACTTGACAGTACTTCATACATACATACATACAAATATTTCAAACACGGGCATTAATGTGTTTCTATCTTGCCAATATACCAAAACATTGTTCCCATAATAAGTGTCCATGCCATTCTTAAAAATGTATATCTAGTACTTGGTTTAATGTCATTTGGTAGTCTGTTCCATGCATTACCTACTCTGTCAGAGAACCAATTAGTACACTTCTTATTTCCATAGAATCTTCTACATAGGTTGTCTGATGATTCTCTAGTACTTTTTGATAACCCTAATCATCCCCAGAGGTAGTTGTCTCTGAATGTCCTATATACCTAAATAAGATCTCCTCTTAGATATCTGTGAGAGACACTGTGCAGGTTCAGATATTTTAGTCTTTCATAATAACTTAAAATTTCACATCCATGGACACCCTTGGTATATTTCAGTTGTACTCTTTCCAGTTTATTCATGCTTGTTTTCTTATAGAGTTTCCATATTGTTATTCCATACTCAAGTTTGAGTCCAATGTAACTAACAAACAATGACTTCATCATTTTGTATAACTATCATTAAGGTTGATATGATTAGAAAAACTCATAGATGAATCTACCCATATACCCAGGTCCTGAAATTAGTCTACAGTTTCAATTACTGTATGCTGTATTAAATATTCACCTTTCAGTTTATGTCTCCTAAATCTTATATGCTTAGTTTTTGATGTATTTATCAACATATTATTCTCCTGTGCCCAAATGGTCAATTTAGTCAAGTTATTTTGCAGACATGCCTTATCTGTAACACATATAATCAGTTTAACCAATTTCAGGTCATCTGCATATACACTGTAGAACACCTCAGATGAAAAAGCTAGGTCTGAAAGCTACAATCTAAACAAGTAAGGGCCTAGGAGAGAGCTCTGTGGTACACCCTGACTGTAACCAAGGAGTTCACCTGTCCAGTTGATGTATGATACTTGCCATGTCCTATTTGTAAGCCATGTAGCTATCCATCTTATCAAGAGCACATTAATACCTAGTTGTACTAATTCATTGATCAGTATTTTGCGTATGACCCTGTCAAAAAGCTGAAATTAAATCTATATAAATTGCATCACAGCACAAATTTTCATTCATAGCTGTTATTATATCGTTATAGAACATCATGTTACAGGTAGTAATAAATCTATTTTCAACACTTTAATTTTCCACAATATGAAAATAGACTTAAGGGACTGTATGACTCTGGGCTTGTCCTACTCCCCCTTCCCATAAAGACAGGTATAATAAGCAAATGTCTGCAATCTTGAGGCATCTCCCCATACTTATATGACTACTGGATAATATATATAATGGTACCATAACTTCTTGCTGAAGTGTTCTCATGTCATTGTTACTAATTCCAGCTCCTCCCTTGATAGTACTTGATAGTACTTGTCAGGGTAAACTACAGATTTCTCTGTGCCTGTGGTACACCATGCAGGCAGAGACAAATTCCTCTTCAAAGTATGTGAGAAGTTAAGCTTAAAAAAAGTGGGTAGGCTTTTCATCCCTTTGATTCCAAAGCATGGAAATGGAAGTTTTATAATGTACAAGCAGGTTTCTGGTACCATATTGTAGAGTGAAAATCAGCCTAAAGGTTGAATTAAAGTATAGGAGAAGGTAGAGTTTTCCTTTAACTGATTTGCCTCTTTCTGAATATTAGAACTTAATCACCATGATCCATGCACTACTATCATTTTATAAACATTTTATGTTTCCATTTTAACAGTGTTGTTATGCATATTGTGTTGCCATACATTTGCACCCTGTAGCATACAGTTAAGCTATAAGGCAATAGCAGCTTATGAGTTATGGCAAATTTTAAGCTTATTGCAGGGATGTTAAGAACTGTTTTTCTTTTGCATATACAGGTTAGGTACAGTTGCAATTATTTATTTGAAGCACTCCAAAGTATAATCTGGCAAAAAAGATATGAAATGAACACAGTTAGCTGACAGAGTAAGACATCATGGCTTCCTTCTGAACTTGTCTTCTCCAACTCTTCTTAAGAACTTAATTTTGATTTCTGTGACATTATCACCCTTCAGTCTATCTTGAATGAATGAGACATCTGCAGGCATATGAACCTAGATAAAAAGAAACATATTTTAGTACTTTTCAGTACACTTCATTCTAGGCAGTAAATCACTATGAAACATTTTCATTTTCTCTTCCTGAATAGCCAAATGTCACATGTTAACACATAATGCATATCTTTATTTCTTTTGGACAGAATGAAAGTGCTAAGAGCTGACTGAGCCAGAGGAAGTCTGGCTTTAAGGATGAATTTCGTTTCTTGTCACTGAAAAACTAAACTAAGGAATATATTTCCCACAAGAGATGTAAGTCTTCATTAGCTTTGCCACACTTCTTCACATATAAGAACATACTCCCTTTGAAGAATGTGCTGATCTGTGCAGGTATTCTCAGATTTAGGAAGATACATGTAAGTTAATATGTTGTGCACATATGTGTGTATCTGTGTGTGTGTGTGTGTGTGTGTGTGTGTGTGTGTGTGTGTGTGTGTGTGTGTGTGTGTGTGTGTGTGTGTGTTGTGTGCATGTGTGTATGTGTGAGTGTGTGTGTATGTGTGTGCGTGTGTGTGTGTATATGTGTGTGCGTGTGTGTGTGTGTGTGTGTGTGTGTGTGTGTGCGTGTGTGTGTGTGTGTGTGTGTGTGTGTGTGTGTGTGTGTGTGTGTATGTGTGTGTGTGTGTGTGTGTGTGTGTGTGTGTGTGTGTGTGTGTGTGTGTGTGTGTGTGTGTGTGTGTGTGTGTGTGTGTGTGTGTGTGTGTGTGTGTGTGGGTGTGTGTGTGTAAGTGCCAGTCTAGCAGAAAAGAGGTTAATATTTCTTTGTTTCTTAGGGTACTAGTCAGTGAGAAGAAGAGGAAAAGGACAATCAGTTAGGTTGAGTTCCTAACTCACACTAGAAAGGTACAGAAGTCATGAATCTGTGAAGTACAGTCTCAATATGCATCATCTTTATATCTACAGAAGTCCCTTTTCAAATGAAGATACACAGGTACAGTCTACAGTATACATCAGTTCCACTACATTTCTCCATGTCTCTACTCACCAAGGAGTACTCTCATCCAGTTCAGGTGGCCATTGTCTGAACTCACCAAGAGATCAAGATGTCAGGAAACAGCTGCCTAAATGCTCTGCTCAGGTAGTTTACTATTATCCTCCCTGATGAGCTAGGTATTAGGGAGTTCCATTTTGTGCACAGCCACCCTCTGCTGTTCTGTACAGCTATAGACAATTAGAAGCACATGTTCTGCAATCAGAGGCTGAGGGGAATCAACCCCTAGACTTCAGGAAGCAGATTGTCCACAGCTGATAGCCTTTGTTCTGTGTGCCAGTACTGGTTGACCTGTTTCCCATCTGCAAGGTGCTGGAAATGTTTATAGATGTCATGCATCATGGGACTGGAATATATCTCCAAGGAGACAAAAGTTATCTTCAGCAATGGTAAATAAAAATGCTGTGAAACCCTAAACCTTTTCCTTGGTGGCAACTTTTGAAAAAGAATGTTATAATCCTCTTTCTATTAGAGTTATTAACCACGAGAACTTTTGTTTATATGGTGTTTTTTTTTATTTGTTTTTAATGCTCTTATAGTTTATTGTGACATTTAATGTAGAGTTTATTTTCAAAGTGTAATAACAGTGCCCGGACATTCTGAAGGAAGGAATAAAATGCTGATGAAGTGCTTTAAATCCCATAAGCTAAGTACTGAAGTAAATGTAGACCCCGAACTACAATGCAGATGAAAGCAGGCATGTATTGTGTTGATTTAACTTTGTGGTAAAAGTTTCTGTCTCAATAGAAAGGGGCACTGGGTGATGATCGTAACAATGATTTGATACTGCACATTTACACATAAAGTACGTCTGCCCCATTGTGCTATGTTCATTGCTGATCTCCATATTCAGTCAGTAGCATATGATGCCTACAATGACTATGATAATATCAATAGTTAGTTATAACCAGACATCAGACATAAATAAATATAAACAAAAACAGAACTGTTCAGTAAATAAAGCTGTGTATCCAAAAAGAAGGTAAAATCTGTGTAGCCAGAACACACAAGTCACCAAATAAGAAAAAATAAATTTAATATATCACACAAGCTAGAATGCTTTTGCTCAAAGCTTCCTCAGGTGGAAAACAAATTAATTAAAAAAGAAAATTATATAAATAACCTTAAAACTATCACATGTTCATGTTATATTGCTTCCATTGGTTACAAATATATGTCAATCTAGTAAACCATGTTGAATTTAAGACTACATTTCTTTAAAATAGGAGTCAGTGAGTTGTGTTCATTTAAGCCTGGAAAATGAGCAATTTCTGTCCTTAAGCTGACCTCACCTTCTCTGTTGTCAGAAATAATAAGTTCTAGTGCCATTAACTTAAAAAATGGGTTGAATTGTTGTGTCTTTTGGCTTTTCCCAGTTAGGGGTCGACACAGCGGAACTCCGGTCCGCTAACGATTGGTAGTTGATTTTTACATGCCGAGTTACCAGCCCTGATGCACAACCTTCAATGAAGGTACGCCCATTCATGCATGTCTTCATGCAGAAGACGCTCTAGCTGAAAATCGAACCGGACAGCGTCTTACTGGGAGGTGACAATGCTACCGTAGCACCACCAAATGTGTTTGTATGTTGCATTAGTTTGTACCTTTCTCCTAATGTCCGATAGATGATTACCAATACATTCTTTTAATTTCTGGGTCATACGACATTTATAAATAGACCCATATATGGTGTGTAGTGAGGAATGGGATGTATTCCCAGTCACACATGGGGGGTGCAGGGGGGGCTTGTCCCCCTGCTATACAGGTATTTGTTTATGTTTTAAGTGTATTACAGACACGGGAATAGGTTCCGTGCCATAATACATACACTTACCTTTGTCGGGGATGTGTGCTTTCGGTGATCTCATCTCGGTGATCCAGTCATTGAGGATGTGGATTTTCATCGATATAACATGGCTCCATATATATATATATATATATATATATATATATATATATATATATATATATATATATGGATCTACTTCATATGATCGAAAGACCATTTGATCACCCCCCCACCCCCCCCCCCCTAACTATATATACCAACTCCAGAGTTGCAAGAGATTGGGGAGGGGGACAAATCCCAGTTTTACTCCTTGAATACTGGCTTTCAATCAAATGAACTTTCGATCAAATGGGTTTCGATCAAATGGTCTTTCGATCATATGAAGTAGACCCATATATATATATATATATATATATATATATATATATAGATAGATATATATATATATATATATAGATATATATATATATATATATATATATATATATATATATATATATATATATAGATATATATATATAGATATATATATATAGATATATATCTATATATATATATATATATATCTATATATCTATATATAGATAGATAGATATATAGATATATATATATATATATATATATATATATATATATTTATGGATTCCCTTCAGAAGTTCGAAGTTTCAAAACTTTGTGCTTCAAAAGGCCGAGACCATAAGATGGAAGTTTTGAAACCTTGAACATTTTGAATGGAAATCGCTGCACAATGCGGAATGGGATATTTACCATTTTCCTCACTGTAGTGTGATCTCGGAGTTGGTATATTTAATTAGCAAAGGGTGTGGGGGGTGCAAGTGGGCTTGTCCCCCTGCAAAAACATTAAAAAAAGTTTTTGTTTTTATTTATTTTTTTATTAGGTTTTTGCAGTTTCAAAACTTCCATCTTATGGTACCAGCCACTTGAAGTTCAAAGTTTTGAAACTTCAAGCTTCTGAAGTAAAGCTACACACACACACACACACACACATATATATATACATATATATATATATATATATATATATATATATATATATATATATACACACACATACACACATATGTATATATATATATATATATATATATATATGTGTGTGTGTGTGTGTGTGTGTGTGTGTGTGTGTGTGTGTGTGTGTGTTTTATCAATGGTTTCATTAATATATTAAGACTCTGTCTGCATCTACCTAGTGCTTTTATAATTAAAAATAATGACAGAGACCACCTAATACTAAAAACTGTTTATAAAATACTTAGCACCTCGTCTTACAGAGCCTTCAAAGAGTAAAGACATCACAAAACACAATTTACTACAATACAATATACATAATTGGTAAAAATTGAACAATTAATCAATTAACCAATAAATTCAAATAACATTCTTCCAATTACATTCTTTGTTGAGCCCAAAAGGCTCCAATGTACCATACTTTAAAATGAGAAAGGTTTCCTTCTTAAGAAGTTTATTTTTTAAGTTAATACATGGCATGGATTTGTGTCTGTGCACTGTTTATCGTACAGATTGCCCCTGACCATAAGGGACATATGTGATTCCCCACTGCATTTGAAGAGGGCCAGGGAAGGGCTCTGCTTAATGTGAATAGAAAGCCTGTTCCAAAGAAGGGTTAGTCTCTGAGACACATATCTGTCTCTCCAGCATGTTTCGTTTAAGTTGCTGACTAGGTTTAGATCCCTAGATCAAGTGGCCATGGTGCTGTTTGACTTGCAGATGTTTAAGAGCTCTATTAGGGCTGGATTTGTGAGTGCTTTCTAGGTCAGGCATAGGTCATCCTTTAATAGTCAGTAGGGGACAGAGTAAAGGGACAAGACGTTTAGTCACAATGTGACAGGGCTAAATTTAGTTTTCTTTTGTCCTAGAAGAAATTCCTAAAGATATGAGAGGGGGGATGTGGGAGACAACGATTGAATACAGGGAACTCTACTGGCAGATTTTGTTTGAGGCCAGTAAATCACCTGGATTAAATGATGCATTTTATCTACTTCCAGTTCTTAGGTTAAGGGCAGCTAGACTATAAATAATAGTTCAAATTAACAACTTTGCATTTACTAGTATGTTTATTTATCTATGTTTTTTGCATTTATGTAATATTTTTAATGTAATATGTTTATATAGTTAATAAATGCATAACAACTATTGTTTATGTTTATATAAAAAATGTAATAGATTTTCCACTAGAGGGAGCATTCACCATTCGGAGATTTTATTATTTTAACATGAAATGGATATACATTAGGATTGTTTTTATTTGTAGTGTGACCTAAGTAATTATATATTTATTTAAAGTGAAGTTTTATAGAGTCTATGACACTTTATAGTGTGATTATTTCTTTAGTATATATGGAACAGTGTGTTTTAGTTATATAAATATTTATTTATATGTAATTAATTAATTGTAGACTTTCATTGGGTGATTTGAATTGGGGTGTGTATATATAAAGGATCTTTGATGTGGTGCTACTTTGTACATCTGATGAAGTGATAGACGAAAACGTATTGTGGATTTTTATTGTTAAAGTTTTTATGTTGTGGAGAGCCTTCATTGCTGCAATAAATTGTGTTTTGTTCCGTGAAGAGTTTGCCTGCTTTTGGTTACCATCGGGTTGCTGAGGATTGGTTTATTGGACTTAACAGCAATGTTTTCTCTTTTTCTTGTTTTTTTTTACTTATAAGTTGTGCCACATAAAAGGACTTTCTCAACAACCATGGACACATGGCAGTCAAAGTTCAGGCTATTTATCTGTGTACCTAGATCGCTCACCTCTTAGTGTACTCTGTGCTATTGATGTTGTATTTTGTAGAGATATTTGACTTCCCAAAGGGAATGATAATGCATATTTTCACATTTAGTTTTAGTCCATGGTTCTGGCACCAATCATTTGTTTGATCTAGAACCTCCTGAAGGATATCTACATCACTGAAGGATTTAGTGATTGCCCTCAGCTTGCTCCTTCTCATTTTAAAGTATGGTACATTGGAGCCTTTTGGGCTCAACAAGGAATGTAATTGGAAGTATGTGATTTGAATTTATTGGTTAATTGATTAATTGTTCAATTTTTACCAGTTATGTATATTGCATTTAAGTAAATCGTGTTTTCTGATGTCTTTACTCTTTGAAGGCTGTGTAAGCTGAGGCGCTAAATATTTTATAAACTGCTTTCAGTATTAGGTGGTCTCTGTCGTTATTCGTACTGTTTTTCTGTGGTTGTATTTTATATTGCTTTTATAGTTAAACCTTCTGGCAGAAATGATTTCATAATTAGAGTCACTGATTCAGTTCTGATGCACGTATGTCCATTCAATTTAATTTGTATTATAATGCTTGTTTTGCTTCAACTCCTTAAGTACATAGCTAGGTTATACTTGTCCAATATTTTCTCAACCATCTATATTTCTCACTGACTTTTTTGTCCTTCATTCTTATACAATTCCTCATATTCTTCATACCATATACTATTTGTCATTTTCTGTACACTTCAGTTTCCTGCATTTCTTTCTTTCTTTCTTTTAAGCATCAACAACTTCCTGCTACCTTCAGCCACCCTTACAACTGACCAATACAGTATATTTATTTATTTTTTATTTATTTGTAGTTGGTTTACCAGGATAGTCCATTGGGTCACAAAGAACCCGTTTTCAATTGAGTCCTGGGGAGAAAAGCTCCAAAACAAGCAGAAGATTACAGTAAGGTATTTTGTTACAAATTATTATAGTTATAGTAACAATGGCCTAGTAAAAACATTGCAAGTACAATGGACTAGTGATTAATATTCATTTACTACAATTTAAAAGAAAAAAAATTACAGTATGATAACTCAGATGTCTTTACATCCAGGGTAGGTTCCACTAGGAGGTGCATGTTATGCTTTCAATATCAAAGGCTTACTACAAATGAGATCAGGATATACGAGTTAGGAGAGTAAAAGAAAAAGAGGGGAGGAGATTATGTGGGGTGAAAGCAAGGGCATTCCCACTGGGTCATTAGATGTGAGTGAAGAGATTTTTGGAATGAAAGGTCGTTTGAGGTGGTGCAGATGGGTGGTGGTAGGGAGTTCCAGAGACGAGCTAGACTATAGTATACAAGATTTTTTCCTGGGGGACGAGATGGTTTGTACAGTTCTATTAGGGTTTGGTGGTTAGATCTTAGTAGTCTATCAGGGAGGTGCATTTTAAAGGCAGAGGAAAGGGAGGGACAGAGGGAAGGGTTGAAAATTAGCTTGTGTGCAAGAGTAAGTTGTGTATAGGTAAGATGACTGGTCAGTTACAACCATTTTAGTTTGCAGAGAGATGAACAGTGATGTGTTGCAGATTTATGGCCAGTAGCAAACTTGGCAATTTTGTTATAGCAAGAGGAGAGTTGTGATTTGAGTGAATATTGTAGGTTAGTTAGGAGTGGGGGTCCGTAGAGGAGGGAGGGGATGAGAAATGTGGTGGAGAGGGTGATTTTAGTGCAGAGTGTAAGATAACAATTTTGTTGGTAGAGTATACCAAGTTTTTTGTGGGTTTTTTTAATATTTAGTTGAAGATGGGAGCTGAATTTAAGCTGACTATCAATCTGGACACCTAATAATTTGGCCTCTGATACCAGTTCGATGGGTGTATTAATATGGCTAGTGATAGGGAATGTACTTATATTGTAAGAGGTGGCTTTGGAGGGGGTAAATACCATTAGTTTGGTTTTAGATGCATTTAGTGCGAGGTGATTTTTTTTTCATCCATTGTTCAGTGGTTAAGAATGCATCTTGTGTGAGCTTAAGGAGGGTAGGGGCAGAGGTAGCAGAACAGATAATAGTTGAATCATCTGCATATTGGATAATGTTTGTGAAGGGGATGGAGTTGGGGAAGTCGTTTATGAATATATTGAAGAGAAGGGGGCCCAGTATGGATCCATGGGGAACTCCAGTTGGGGTGTTATGGAATGGGGAGGTGGCTTTTTTCCATTTTACTGCTTGACATCTATTAGATAAGTAGCTAGTGAACCAATTCAGAGAGGAAGGTGACAGGTTAAGCTTAGAGAGTTTAGTTATGAGTAAATTGTGGGAGATAGTGTTGAAGGCCTTGAAGAGGTCAAGCAGGAGGGTTGAGACAATGTGGCCAGAGTCCCGTGCTTTATTCACAGTTCCCAGGAAGAAGAGAAGGACGGTCATAGTGCTGTGACTGGGTCTAAAGCCATGTTGTGTGGGAGTAAGTAGGTTATTGTCTAAGAGATATGGTAGGAGTTGTAAATTGATACACTTTTCCAGGAGTTTAGAGATAGGAGATAGGATAGCGATGGGACGGAAATTGGCAATGTTATTATTGCTGCCACCTTTATGCAAAGGTACGACAAGCCTTTTTCCAGATTTGGGGTACTAAACTTTCTTGAATAGAACGGTTGACTAGAATACTGATGGGGTAGGCAATGGCTTCGGCAGCTATGCCAAGAAAGTAAGAAGGAATGTTATCGGGGACGTTAGAGCATGGTTTCAGTTTCTGGAGGAGTTTTTTTATGGTGGATGTAGGTACAGGTTTTAGTGAAAATGGTGGAGGCTGGGAGGTATATGAAGAGGTAAGAGTGTATCTGATAACAGGTGTACCTGAATAAATGTTTTTGATGCAGAAAAGCACAACAATCTTTGAAACCCGGTATGTAATTACAGAACTGAAGCACTAAGTCATGCAATACTAGGTTCTATAAAAGCAACTGGAAATGTAATTCCTGCACTGATTTTTTTGTCAAAAATTATACAGTAAGGGAGAAATTAAAATGGAGAGTTAGAAGGTCACACTGAAAAAGCAATCAGAAAAAACTAAATGAAAACTCCAGTCAAGCTAGAACTTCCAATGAGTGACCTCCCAAACCTTCTGCAACAGAGGCACATGGGATATATGCAAATTACCCTTATGAACATCAGGTGTTTCAGCTATATGGTGATTCTGATTGCCCATGACTTTTACATTTGAAGTCGTTTTAATGGACAATTTCAGGCTAAGAAAGCCAAACCCCACTAGCTCTGGATATGCATATTTCGGCCTTGTTATAACCTCATCGGCAGTAAGGGAAAAGGAAACCGGAAGAAGCATTTATGTAATGCAGGGCCATGTTTATACTTTGGGGGCTGGAGAGTGGTACAGAATCTCTAAGAGATGGAAAGTTATAGCCTTAAAATTATTTTATGATAGTGTTAGGGGGCGGAGAGAAATCTAGACAGACTTTGAAGATGCGTCAGGAGTAATGATGGACATGATATCCTGCATTATAAGCGAAAGTAAGAAAATCCTGTTGAAAAGTAAAAAGAAATGTACACAACAGAGCAAAAAGTCAATCATTAGTTTAAACAAGGAACTCTGGGAACTAGTCATGACTCTGAAAGCTGACTTTGAGGTAAAAATTGCCTCCAAAGCTAAGGATAACTATACCATTACACATTTTTCAGTTATGTCCACAATCTTAAGTAACACCCAACAATGTGTGGAATTAGTTGTAGACTGCATTACCTATACTCAGCCAGAAGATATAGCAAATCTGCTGGCTGACAAATTCAGCTCAAATTTCACCTCTACATCACCCCCAGTTCTCCCCCAAGAAATACCCTCCACCGTGCAATCATCAATTAAATCACCAAAGCACAAGTTGCCACTGTGAACTCTAAAGCAAAAAGAATGGTTTCAGTGGGGCCTGATATATCCCAGGTTGCCTCTTAAACAGTTTAAATCAGGACCTGTCAGGCCCATTAGGATTTATATTTAATCACAGCCTCTGGACTGGCTTTCTCCTGATCGAGTGGAGGATAGCAACAGTCATCCCTCTACATAAAGGGGGACAATTTTCCTAGCCAGAAAATTACAAACCCATAAATTTTGACAAGTCTTCTATGAAAGTCTATAGAAAGAATAATCATGGACCTGATAAATAATGACATAGGAAACCTCCAAACACTAGCCCCGACCCAATTCAGTTTTGTCAAGGGCTGATCATGCCTACTGAATCTGGTGGATTTCTTTGAGAAAATCACAAAGGCCATGGATGAGGGCAAAACAGTACATACTGTCCACCTCGATCTGTACAAGGCATATGACACAATTTCCAACTCAAGCATTATAAATAAACTCACAAAACTGGTCATAAATTGCTACATCACCAGATGGATAGCCAACTGGCTCACGTGCAGGACACATGTAGTTAAAGTGGATAAATCTAGATACAGCAAGAGGCCAGTTACTAGTGGTGTGCCACAGTGCTGGGACCACTCCTGTTTGGAATATACTTCTCTGAAGTCACCACTAATGTGGAAGGCCTCTGGATGACAAAGTTTGCTGACGAATGCAAGCTGAGGGCAATCACTGAATCCTTCAGTGATGTAGATAACCTTCAGATCAAACAGATGATTGGTACCAGAATCATGACCTAAAACTAAATGTAAAAATATGCATTATCATACCCTTTGGGAAGTCAAATATCTCTACAAAATACAACATCAATAGCACACCCTTAAGAGAAGACTAAGAGGTGAGAGATCTAGGTACACAGATAAATAGCAGCCTGAACTTTGACTGCCATGTGTCCATGGTTGTTGAGGAATTCCTTTTATGTGGCACAAGTTATAAGTAAAGATATCGCATCCAGATCCAAGGATATTATAGTTCTGCTGTAGTTAGTCATCCCTCATTAGACCAATAATCAAGTCAAATGCACCATTTGGTATGTACTTTATTAGGCACTTACAGCAGCTAGAATGACCTCAAAGTTATTCACAAAGAAAATACAAGGTGTAAACAACGTCCCATATGAATAGACTAAAAGTCTTGTCCCTTTACTCTGTCCCCTACTGATTATTAAAGGATGACTTAGGTCTGACCTACAAAGCACTCACAAATCCAGCCCTAATAGAGCTCTTACACATTTACAAATCAAACAGCACCATGGCCACTTGATCTAGGGATCTAAACCTCGTCAGCAACTTAAACAAAACATGCTGGAGAGACAGATAATGTGTCTCAGGTACTGCCCCTTCTTTGGAACAGGCTTCCTATTCACATTAAGCAGAGTCCTTCCCTGGCCCTCTTCAAATAGAGTGGGGAATCACCTATGTCCCTTATGGTCAGGGGCAATCTGTACGATACTCAGTGCACAAACACAAATCCATGCCATCCTCTTGCCCCTAAGGGCCATATATTTAGGATAAAATTGGGTCATATTGACAAGGCTTGTAAGGGCCCTTAAGCCATTGGCCTAGTAATCTCCTATGAACCTATGACCCTTGATGTTTATGTTTAAGGGAAAGGGTACACTGGGTAGGATGATCCCTGAAAATGTTTTTAGTTTTGGTTAGGGGTGGATTTCTTGTGAACTATACAACAGCAGATGTTTCAAGTTGACAAATGTCAATTGTTTTGTTTGGTTTTGTTGAGGGGGCTGCTTTTACCTCTTCTCCTTTCTACTGTACACAAAGTCAGTAAGTTTTTTTTTTTCTCTTGGTTGGCTTCTGGAGAGGCTTCTTTCACTGATTTGTAACTTAGGGTCCCTGTTATGTGTTGTGAAACAGATTATATTCTGTAAATGTGAACTGCTAGTTTATGGTTTTCCTCAGGACATAGAATCGCACTATTTTAAATACTTGTGATAGATTAAACTGTGCAAAGCAGGAGTGAACTACTAGTCTTAGTAGGAATAAGACTTTATCTTTCTGGTGATAATGTTTTTCTTCACCATAAGTGTATTTATACATTTACATTTACAGTCATAACTTAGTAGCGGTTCTTTTGAATGCGTTATTTTTACTTTCTATTTGTATTTGAGTAGTAGTACTTCACTGTTGTGTAGCTGAGGCACAAGCTTACGGGGGAGTACTACGATTACATGCAACAGCCATTTTCAGCTACCACATATGGTCTTTCTGTAAAGGCAATCTGTTAACAGGATTAATGCCTGAACAAGAATTACAGCTATATGAATTAAGGACTCTTGGATAAACGTACTCTGTTCTTATTTCAGCTTACTCCTAGAGCATAATACACTATTGACTGTATGTTTAAATCTCAAGTAAGATGTATAATTAATAGAAGTATAAATCCATTCTGTGTTACTCATATTTTTGTGATAACGTACTTAGCAAGAGTGCATTGTTGTAGCTTTCAATTCTAGCATATAATTCCATTTTTTAATTTTATTATCTTGCAATTGCTTAGCAAATTGTGTGACAGTTTTTGAATTTGCTCTCCATGTATTTCCATTGTTTTGCCTTACTATCTTCCTCTCTCTTCCTACCCTTTTATTAGTTTGATTAAGTGAAACCTTCAAGCATCTCTCTAACTGCCTACCACCCTCCTGGAAGACCAGAGCTCCTATCTACTAAGATACAACCCTCCAACCACTTGGGAAACCTACCCAGTAAGACATTGAAAGTATGTTCTACTCAAATAAGTTTACTCTACTCAATTCAAGACTTGTGTATGTTAGTCATACTACCTACCCAGGACAGCCAGCAGCCAGTACCCCCTTATCCCCACTCCCAATCTACCTAATTGTCTCCTAAACCAAATCTTTTTCTACAGACAGTTGGTTTTCACTCACCCCTCACTGACTTTGTTAAAACATCCTTCTACCAAACACTAGAACTCCAACTCTGAATACTTCCCTAGGTCAAACTCTCTTTACCTTATATACATTACCTTTGTTGATTTACCTGCTGTTTCCTTCACTCTATAGATTGTTTTCTGCACTTCAGCACTCCCTTGTGTCTTCCCGCTCCGTTCGCCCTGCAGGCTCACTCCGCTCCCCACCCTGCCCCCAAATTCCACCCGCCCCTAGAACCTCTACATTTATTCCTACTTAGCCACACCCCTCCCAACTCTGGAACAATCACAACTTCTTCCAGTCTCCACCCAATCCCTAATAGTCCCCTCCCTCATCCATCCATCTACTATCCAGAATATATACTTTTTTGACATTTTCTCTAATTCTACTTATCATGTCTAACCAATATCACACTATCGTACTACTAACTCTTCTAACTACTCTTTCCTCTACCTATCTCTTAACCTCCTATGAGCAATCCTTATACTCTACTCCTTGCATCCCACGTAAGCAGACCCTAGCTACCCCCCTAACTACATCCATAACCCACCTCAGTCCCATATACAACAACTCTTATCTTCAACCTAAATATCACCGTCTTTCTCACATTAAATACCTTATTCATACCCTCACAAAACAAAATTACTATTGCAAACCCTCACATTTTGATAACCTTATAGTAAGTTTCTCTTTGATTGATGGAGATATACACCCCAACCCTGGCCCTAACCCCTCCCCACTATCCCCTAACTGGCAACAAGTTAAAACAATGTCTACACCAAATACTAAACCCCCCCAAATCTCTCTCAATTGCACATCTAAACATTCGTAGCATTTGCAACAAAATTCCACTAATACATGCTCTTCTAGAAGTCCAACAGTTTGACATTCTCTGTCTAACTGAAACATGGCTCAAACCTACAATAAAAGATAATGAAATTATTCCCCCTGGCTATAACATTCCAAGACAAGACTGTTTAAACAAAAAAGGTGGCGGTGTAGCTATACTCTTTAAAACAGGACTGGAAGTAAGTAAAACGAATCATACCCTTCTAAAAGACACTAATGTGGAAATTATTATTTCCAAACTTCAGCTCAACCCTCACAAAACTATCAATATCATCTGTACCTATCTTCCTCCAGGCAAAAATCCTACCATACTAGAAGACCTACTAAACTGGCTCTCACTAAACCTCCCTCAAGAAACAATACTTTTAGGAGACTTTAATATTGATTGGACCCTATGTAAACAAACCAGTCCATCTACCCTTATTAACTTGCATGGATTCTCTCAAAACATAAACTCCCCAACTCGAGCAAACAAACTTAATAATAAAGAAACCATACTTGACTGGATCTTAACAAATAGTCCCCAACAAAAATATACAACAGGAACTCTCCCAGATGACCTTAGTGACCACTCCCTAACCTTTATTATTAGGCATAAAACACATTTTGCTATACCTCCCCTAATTCGTTCATCCCGTAGCAAAAAACATTTTGATCCCTTTAAGTTTCAAAATGAACTTATGCATGTTAACTGGTCACCTCTTAAAACTCTCCCTATAGATGAAGCTGTTAACCACTTTAATAATATTTTTCTTACCATTCTTGAACATCATGCCCCCTTGCGTTCTATGTGCATGAAATTTAAAACAGCTCAATGGCTCACAAGCAATACTAAACAACTAATCCTTAGTAGGAATAAAGCCTGGACTAAATGGCGAACCACTAAAAGCAGTACTGATCACCTTACTTTTAAGCAAAAAAGAAACATGACAAAGCAAGCCATCCTAAAAGATAAAAAGAACTTTTATACCCAACTACAACTATCTTCCCCCCACCAACCACATAAATTTTGGAACGCTATTAACACACTACTATCTCCTGGCAAAGCTGCAACACCTAACCCACTATGCTCCAACCCAGACTCCCCCTTACAAACAGCCAATGCCTTTAACACATTATTTACTTCAGCAATACTAAAACTAGCTAACCAGCAAAGCCCTGACACCTCTACACTATCTACCCCAAGCTGTACTCCTCCCCCATTTCAACTCAAACCCATACCTACCTCTTATATACTGTCCTTACTTCAAAAACTGAAACCCACAACTCCCTCAGCTGACAAATTACCAGCAGAATACCTCCAGCTAGGTGCAAAAGCTATAGCCTACCCTATCTCTATACTAATTAACAGGACCTTAAAAGAAAGCACTATCCCTTCAGTTTGGAAAATCTCACACATCATTCCTCTTTTCAAAGGGGGTGACTCAATTGAGTATTCTAACTTCCGGCCCATAGCGTTACTATCTCCCCTTGCAAAAATAATGGAGAAATGCATCCACAAACAGTTGCTTAATCACCTCCTATGTAATAATCTCCTAGCTAATTGCCAACATGGGTTTCGACCATTCCATAGCACCGCCACAGCCTTATTATCCTTCATAGACTGTATTAACAAAAATCGCAACAAAAATATTCTTTCTTCAGCTTTCTTTGTAGACCTGTCAAAAGCCTTTGACATGGTCAATCACCAACTACTCTTACATCGCTTAAAATCTCTCTCTCTCTGGACAATCTTGCATTAAGCTGGTTCACATCCTATCTTCATAATCGGAAACAAGCTGTCCTATGGGACAACCATCTTTCTGAACTTCTCCCCACCTCTATAGGGGTCCCTCAGGGCTCCATCCTAGGTCCTCTGCTGTTTTCTATTTTTATTAATGACCTGCATCTTGCCACCCCTCAATCTACTTGCATTCAATATGCTGATGACACCACCATTATCTGCTCTGCCACTACCCAGGCCGACATTCACTCCATCACTCAAAAAACCTTCACCACAATAGAGAAATGGTTCTCTAATCACTGTCTCCTCCTCAACCCAAAGAAAAACCAAACTCCTCCTCTTTACACCCACACACCTGTCTCCCTCTATCAACTTCACTCTCACATCTAACAATGGTACCCTAATTACTCCAGACCAAACAACCAAACTCTTGGGTGTGATTATTGACAACCAACTAAAATTTGACGTTCATATTAAATCTATCATAAAATCATCTAACAGAAAACTAGGCTCACTCTACAGAATTAAGTCTTTCCTAACTCCTGAAGCTAGAACTACTATATCTCGAACCCACTTAATTTCTACCTTACTATATGCTTCCCCCATATACACTAATCTTTCAAAATATAATCTCAACAATCTTGCTACCTCATACAACCACATTGCCAGATTTGCTACTGCCTCTCCATATAGAACTCATCATAGCTTGAATCTCCTAAAACTAGGATGGCTAGAGTTACCACAACTAATTCAATATTATCAACTTACAATCGCCCACAAAGCCCTCCATCACCCAGATAACACACCTATGCTCTCCACCCTCATAAAACCCTACAGCAATCTGAAAAACCTACGCTCTTGCAACAAAATTTTGATTCAAACTTCTCTATCAAATAACGCAGCAGGCGACGCTATATTTTCCAACTCAGTTGGCAAAGTGTGGAATCAACTTCCTCAAGACCTTACCTCCCTGACCTCAATTCCACTATTTAAAACCAAACTCAAACACTTCCTAACCAACCACTGGCTCTGCTCTTGCAATAACGCTGGCTGACCTTTTTTGACTCCCTCCCTATTTAAAACTAAACAAACACTTCCTAACCAACCTCTGGCTTTTCTCTTGCAATAACGCTGGCTGACCTTTTTGACTCCCTCCCTTCTTTACCCCCCTCTCCTCCTCTTTCTTACCTTTATCATTATACTCTTTCCATTTCTGTGGTGTATCTGTCCCCCCCTCCCAAAAATAGATTCCACCCTTTTCTCAACTTATAAATATTGTAATTAATTTCTTTAACCTTGTTAGTTACTGACCGAGCTTACCTTCTAAGTCTCAGACTGTTCTCTATTGCCTAATTATCCTGTAATTGAGGTTTAAAGTTCTTGTTTTTTTTTTTTTTTGTATTATTGTATATTGTTGTATTATTTTTCTTGTCATGTAGTAGATAGCGGAGCTTTTCTCCTCGGGCCTCCACTGAAAATGGACATGTATCCAGCTGGACCAGCCCGGTTAACAAATGTAAAATAAATAAATAAAAAATTTAAGTTGTCTATCCAGAACTCATACTAAAGTGTGATATGATAATTTTAAGCATTTTATGTTTTGTGATAAAATTAATTAAAATGGTGTAAAATGAAGCAGATCTCATAAATATTACACAAAACGGCACATCAACTGGATAAGCAACAAAAAAGACAAACCCGAACTAAGGCACAGAAAACAGGATATAGTCCAAATGTATTTAATCCAAATAGAACTGGTAAACCACGAACACAGTAACACAGTAGATTTAAGCGCTTTTCGTCTGATTAATAACAAACTTCTTCAGAACTAAACTTAATCAGGCAAGGAATACTTAATTTAAATCAAAAAGTGCGGGAACATACAATTTAAAATTTAAAGCTATATACATTAAAAATTAATAAATAAGAATTAATTTTTATTTTTATATAAGTAAGTACAATCAAGTTACTGATATGTAATAAATGTATAAAACAACAGTCTTTAAAGGGAAAAAATACTTGTGTTTTATCTCCTAAGACTGTTTTTAAAATACATGCTATAGAACAGAATTCATTTATGCCGGGATAATTACTGGCATTCAATCTTATCTGCCACAAGAGTTCAAGCTCTTCCAATTTAAATGAGGCTGGTCCACCTCTAACATCCTGGACATACTGATCGATGACTAAAAATTTAAATCTATGGCCAACAAATAAGTTGGCATGCTTAGCTAAAGCATTGTCCAACTTTGTGTGGGTTATAGCGTACTGATGTTCGTAAATTCTGTCACGCAGTCTGCGCTCGGTCTTCCCGACATAAAATGCGTGACAGTCAGTACATTTAGCTAGATAGACTACAGATCTGGTGTTACAGTTGTACTTTCCTTTTAACTTAAAACAGTTACCATTAATAGTAAATTGGTTAGTACAATCTATATGTTTGCACTGGTTACAATTCTCGCATTTAAACATCCCAGTACGCAAGGGTATAAACATTTTACCCTTTTCAATAATTTTCTTAATATTTCTACCTTTTCTAAATGTCACATGTGGTCTATTACCCAACAATTCCAAAATAGAGGAATTGTTTTTTAACAAGTCCCAATTTTTGGACAAAATATCTACAATAAACTTAGATTGGGCACTATATGCTGTAGTAAAAGATCGCTGAAAAAAACTAACTTGTAATGCACTAGAAGCCTCAATAGATGATCTGTCTACGTGTAACGTGGAAGTGTCAGAGGCCGTAAGTACATTAGGACGTGAATGTAACAAGGGAGAAAATAATTTAATTGCTCTCTTATTTTTACTTCATTTATCAAGTCGTCAATTAGACATTCAGGGTACCCTCTATGGAGGAACATGTGTTTCAAAGTTCTAGTTTCGTTATAAAAATCCTCGTCTAGGGTACATATACGGGATGCCCTCACGAGTTGGCCCTTTACAACAGATCTTTTCTGATGGAATGGGTGGCAACTCGAATAATGTAATAGAGAATTTGAGTGTGTAGGTTTTCTGTAAACTTGACCTGTGAAACAACAAAGGTCTAAGTTTTTAACCAACCAAATGTCCAAATAAGCAATAGATTGGTCACTAAAAGAGTGAGTGAATTTTAAAAAATCAGTAGTGGAATTGAAGCTATTAACCATAATGTTAGCTAAATGTTCATTTCCTTTAAACAAAATAAAAATGTCGTCTAAAAAACGAGTGTAATAAATAATATCTTCGAAAAAAGAAGAAGGAAAAACAAAATCAGTTTCCCATTGGGCCATAACAAGGTTCGCCACACTGGCTCCACATGGCGAACCCATGGCTAAACCAACCTTTTGTAAGTAAAATTTGTCATTAAACATAAAATAATTGTTAGTTAAAATTAAATCCAGTAATTCTACTACTAATGTGATAGTTGTAGTTAAAGCTTCATGTTTTTTCATGATCTGGGCCACCCATTCCAATGCTGTGTTGTGAGGGATACACGTATAAAGATCTTTAACATCTATTGTTAAAAAATTGTACTCGCTGTTAAAGGTCAATTCATTAATCCTAGACAAGAAAGACCAAGAGTCTTTACAAATATGAGACTCAAGGACCACGTACCTCTGTAGAATGTTGTCTACCACTTTAGAAATAGCATAAGTTGGTGAACCCCTCCCATCTATTAAAGGACGCATTGGTGGATTTTTAATGTCTTTATGGATTTTTGGTATTCCAAACAATGTTGGAAACCTAGGAAACATTGTACAAGTAAAATCCAAAAGTGCCTGATCAATGCGTCCTTCGATGAATAAATCGTGTAAACAAGACTTGATGAGATTGTATGCTTTGTTAGTTTCAGATCTAGAACAAAGTGAGTATGTCTCACTGTCCAGGAGAGTTGACATACGTGCTATGTAGTCAGCTTTGTCAAAAACTACAAGACCACCCCCCTTGTCCGGTTTACAAACCCTAATGTCTTGAGTTTGTATATACTCAAGAAAATCCCATTCAACACTCGAAAAGTGACCTCTCATAGCCTTCCTTGTATTAACTAAATTTCTCAAATCCAGTTCACAAACTTGTTCAAAGACAAGTAACAGTGGATGAAGGGGTGGATTAAATGTACTGGCTATGGAAAATGGCCTTGTTTCTAAGGATGCGTTGTTCCCCATAAAGTATACTCCTAAATTGAGCTTTCTAATATACATCTTAAGGTCTATAATAGTTCTTGAAATGTCCATATTGTACCAGGGAACGTACGTATATCCTTTCGAAAGAAAGTCCACTAGGTCTATTGATAATGGACTGTCCGAAAAATTGTAGACCTTAAAGTCACTGTCTCTGTTGGATATGACGTCAGGGCCTTCTTTAGGTGGAACCGTGACGTTTATCGCAGTGTTGTCAAAATTATGAACTGTATTCCAGTCCAAAATACTTTCACTAGTTAGAGAATCCTGCAACAATTGTTGTGTAGATGGAGAATAAGGAGAAAGAGAAGTTTCAAGGTCAGTTTGCAAAGTCACATGATCATTAGTCACTGCAGCCTTCAATGGGCCAGAAGCATCACTTGTTAAAGTTACGCTCACCTTTGTGGTCTCTGGGCTTTCTGATGTTTCGGCCTTGCACCCATGGAATTGTAATTGCGAAAATCCCGCTGTGTAGAATTGTTGTTACCTACTCGGTCTTGTTGGTTATGGCTGCCTTGACTTACAAATCTAGTATTGTAATTATAATTCACCTTAGCTGAATTCATTAATCTTTCACTCCTTCGTGGACCCTCCTGACTAGTGTCGTTGTCAGGTTGTGATAAGTTACTTAAACAAGATGTATTCTCAGGTTGATGCCTGATTTGGCCAACTGGTTGTATCACAGCCTGATCAACATGTGTTTGGTCAAGACTAAAATTCAAGTCACTAGGTGCCATATTCATCAAAGAGTAACCCAATTGCCATATTTGTGCTGGTGGAGGTACAGGAAAAGCCTGACCCTTTTGATATGCTTGTTTATCACGATCTAGTTTCTTTACCTTGTTGTTACTCAATTTTGAGAGATGTTGATTTATACTAACAAATGTTCTATTATAATCAAATTTGTATCTCTCAAACTGTAGGTCACTAGTAATCTTAGAATCAATGTCCTGAACCAAACTCAGTATTTTTTCAGACATGATCGTATAATGTTTGATCATTACTTCCATCAGTTCAAGACCATGTTTGTTAAAAATGTTAATTAATTCTACGTGAAAGTCTGAATCTTTTATTAGGCCAGTAGGGTATTGTACCTTCCGAAGACCTTTAGGTACTATTTTAAGTTGTAAACATTCCTTTGAATAGGAAACCTCCAATTGAGTTTTTTTATACTTCAGTAATAAATTGTCCAACAACTTCAGGTTAGATACAATATCAGTTTCGACAGTACTGTCATTTAGGTGGTTGTCAAAAAGTAAACCTTGTTCGCCACCAAAACTAAAGCCTTTATTTAACCAGGCTGATAAAGAAAAGTTATTGTTGCCAGTTGTCTGAACTAACCTTAAGTTTTGTTCGGCGACTGATGGTGTCGGCATCATATTCGTTTCTATAGGTGTGTCCTGAAAAACAGAAGGAAAACCTTCTAGCGAGGCTGCCGGTACAATAACGTTACCTGGTGGAGTCAAAATGCGATCCGAAAAACAGGTTGGAGCCAAAAGACGCTCTGGGTTAACTGTTCGTTGACCCTGTGTGATACTGTTACCAGTACCTGATTTTGAAAGCTGACTCTCCATTCGTTGCTTTTGCATAGATGCATCAACAAGCTTGGCGTACGGCATGTTGTTCCTCTTGAGTCTGGTTGGTGTTGATCAATACATTACTAACTTCCTGCACACTGCTTTCCTTACTCACTTGACCTACAGGTACCTTCACCAATGAAGTGTAACCCGCATCCAATTGGTCAAGTCTCCTCGATAACTGCTCTATTTTGTTGAGCAATACTGAAAAACAGTTTTTGCCGGAGCTATTGCTACCGTCTTCCTCCATCGTTGACTTAACGGTCTCAGAACAATCTGTATGAGCCTCAGATGCAGGAGTAAAATCCAAGTCAGTAGTAGAACCCAAAGTCACTTGTCCTGTAGATAAATCTGCACCAAATAGCACGGAAGAGTCGGACGCCATAAAACCAACTGTTACACAAAACGGCACATCAACTGGATAAGCAACAAAAAAGACAAACCCGAACTAAGGCACAGAAAACAGGATATAGTCCAAATGTATTTAATCCAAATAGAACTGGTAAACCACAAACACAGTAGCACAGTAGATTTAAGCGCTTTTCGTCTGATTAATAACAAACTTCTTCAGAACTAAACTTAATCAGGCAAGGAATACTTAATTTAAATCAAAAAGTGCGGGAACATACCATTTAAAATTTAAAGCTATATACATTAAAAATTAATAAATAAGAATTAATTTTTATATAAGTAAGTACAATCAAGTTACTGATATGTAATAAATGTATAAAACAACAGTCTTTAAAGGGAAAAAATACTTGTGTTTTATCTCCTAAGACTGTTCAATTTTAAAATACATGCTATAGAACAGAATTCATTTCCCCTTTAAAGACTGTTGTTTTATACATTTATTACATATCAGTAACTTGATTGTACTTACTTATATAAAAATTAATTCTTATTTATTAATTTTTAATGTATATAGCTTTAAATTTTAAATTGTATGTTCCCGCACTTTTTGATTTAAATTAAGTATTCCTTGCCTGATTAAGTTTAGTTCTGAAGAAGTTTGTTATTAATCAGACGAAAAGCGCTTAAATCTACTGTGTTACTGTGTTCGTGGTTTACCAGTTCTATTTGGATTAAATACATTTGGACTATATCCTGTTTTCTGTGCCTTAGTTCGGGTTTGTCTTTTTTGTTGCTTATCCAGTTGATGTGCCGTTTTGTGTAACAGTTGGTTTTATGGCGTCCGACTCTTCCGCCAAGGTTATTTGGTGCAGATTTATCTACAGGACAAGTGACTTTGGGTTCTACTACTGACTTGGATTTTACTCCTGCATCTGAGGCTCATACAGATTGTTCTGAGACCGTTAAGTCAACGATGGAGGAAGACGGTAGCAATAGCTCCGGCAAAAACTGTTTTTCAGTATTGCTCAACAAAATAGAGCAGTTATCGAGGAGACTTGACCAACTGGATGCGGTTTACACTTCATTGGTGAAGGTACCTGTAGGTCAAGTGAGTAAGGAAAGCAGTGTGCGGGAAGTTAGTAATGTACTGATCAACACCAACCAGACTCAAGAGGAACAACATGCCGTACGCGTTAGTGTTGTTGATGCATCTATGCAAAAGCAACGAATGGAGAGTCAGCTTTCAAAATCAGGTACTGGTAACAGTATCACACAGGGTCAACGAACAGTTAACCCAGAGCCGCCTTTTGGCTCCAACCTGTTTTTCGGATCGCATTTTGACTCCACCAGGTAACGTTATTGTACCGGCAGCCTCGCTAGAAGGTTTTCCTTCTGTTTTTCAGGACACACCTATAGAAACGAATATGATGCCGACACCATCAGTCGCCGAACAAAACTTAAGGTTAGTTCAGACAACTGACAACAATAACTTTTCTTTATCAGCCTGGTTAAATAAAGGCTTTAGTTTTGGTGGCGAACAAGGTTTACTTTTTGACAACCACCTAAATGACAGTACTGTCGAAACTAATATTGTATCTAACCTGAAGTTGTTGGACAATTTATTACTGAAGTATAAAAAAACTCAGTTGGAGGTTTCCTATTTAAAGGAATGTTTACAACTTAAAATAGTACCTAAAGGTCTTCGGAAGGTACAATACCCTACTGGCCTAATAAAAGATTCAGACTTTCACGTGAGAATTAATTAACATTTTAACAAACATGGTCTTGAACTGATGGAAGTAATGATCAAACATTATACGATCATGTCTGAAAAAATACTGAGTTTGGTTCAGGACATTGATTCTAAGATTACTAGTGACCTACAGTTTGAGAGATACAAATTTGATTATAATAGAACATTTGTTAGTATAAATCAACATCTCTCAAATTGAGTAATAACAAGTTAAAGAAATTAGATCGTGACAAACAAGCATACCAAAAGGGTCAGGCTTTTCCGGTACCTCCCCCAGCACAAATATGGCAATTGGGTTACTCGTTGATGAATATGGGACCTAGTGACTTGAACTTTAGTTTTGACCAAACACATGTTGACCAGGCTGTGATACAACCAGTTGGTCAAATCAGGCATCAACCTGAGAATACACCTTGTTCAAGTAATTCACCACAACCTAACAACGATACTCAGGAGGGTCCGCGAAGGAGTGAAAGACTAATGAATTCATCTAAGGTGAATTACAACTACAATACTAGATTAGTAAGTCAAGGCAGCCATAACCAACAAGACCGAGAAGGTAACAACAATTCTACACAGCGGGATTTTCACAATTACAATTCTATGGGGGCAAGGCCGAAATACCAGAAAGCCCAGAGACCACAAAGGTGAGCTTAACTTTAACAAGTGACGCTCTGGCCCATTGAAGGCTGCAGTGACTAACGATCATGTGACTTTGCAAACTGACCTTGAAACTTCTCTTTCTCCTTATTCTCCATCTACACAACAATTGTTGCAGGATTCTAACTAGTGAAAGTATTTTGGACTGGAATACAGTTCATAATTTTGACAACACTGCGATAAACGCCACGGTTCCACCTAAAGAAGGCCCTGACGCTATTACATCCAACAGAGACAGTGACACTCAAGGTCTACAATTTTTAGTGGACAGTCCATTATCAACTAGACTCAGTGGACTTTCTTTCTCGAAAGGATATCACCGCATCGCTCCTGGTACAACATGGACATTTCAAGAACTATTATAGACCTTAAGATGTATATTAGAAAGCTCAATTTAGGAGTATACTTTATGGGGAACAACGCATCCTTAGAAACAAGGCCATTTTCCATAGCCAGTGTACATTTAATCCACCCTTCATCCACTGTTACTTGTCTCTTTGAACAAGCTTGTAGAACTGGATTTGAGAAATTTTGAGTTAATACAAGGAAGGCTATGAGGAGGTCACTTTTCGTGAAAGTGTTGAATGGGATTTTTCTTGAGTATATACAAACTCAAGACATTAGGGTTTGTAAAACCGTGACAAAGGGGGGTGGTCTGTAGTTTTTGGACAAAGCTGACTACATAGCATCGTATGTCAACTCTCCTGACAGTGAGACATACCTGGCCTTTGTTCTAGATCTGAAACTAACAAAGCATACAATCCTTCTATCAAGTCTGTTACATCGATTTATTCTGACGAAGGACGATTGATCAGGCACTTTTGATTTTACTCGTACAATGTTTCCTAGGGTTTCCAACATTGTTTGGAATACCAAAAATCCATAAAGACATTAAAATCCACCAATGCATCCTTTAATAGATGCGGGAGGGGTTCACCAACTTATTATTTCTAAAGTGGTAGACAAATATTCTACAGAGGAACGTGGTCCTTGAGTCTCATATTTGTAAAGACTTTGGTCTTTCTTGTCTAGGATTAATGAATTGACCTTTAACAGGCGAAGAGTACAATTTTTAACAATAGATGTTAAAGATCTTTATATTTTGCAGTATCCCCTCACGACACAGCATTTGGAATGGGTGTCCCAGATCATGAAAAAACATGAAGCTTTGAATTACTGTAAATCTTGCCTCACATTAGTAGTAGAATTACTGGATTTAATTTTTAACTCAATAAATTATTTTACATGTTAAATGACAAATTCTTACTTACAAAGGTTGGTTTTAGGCCAGAAGCGGGTTCGCCATAGGTGGAGCCAGTGTGAAAGCGAACCTAGTTATGGCTCCAATGGGAAACTGATTTTGTTTTTCCTTCTTCTTTTTCTTCAAGATATTATTTATTACACTCGCTTTTAAGATTGTATATTTTATTTTGTTTTAAAGGAAATGAACATTTAGCTACATGGTATAGGACGGGGGTCCCAAACGGTTTTATTGCTCGAGGATAAGAGTTCGAGATTAAAGCACGATGGGGGAAACCATGCTGACTGTTTTTCAGTATTGCTCAACAAAATAGAGCAGTTATCGAGGAGACTTGACCAACTGGATGCGGTTTACACTTCATTGGTGAAGGTACCTGTAGGTCAAGTGAGTAAGGAAAGCAGTGTGCGGGAAGTTAGTAATGTACTGATCAACACCAACCAGACTCAAGAGGAACAACATGCCGTACGCGTTAGTGTTGTTGATGCATCTATGCAAAAGCAACGAATGGAGAGTCAGCTTTCAAAATCAGGTACTGGTAACAGTATCACACAGGGTCAACGAACAGTTAACCCAGAGCGTCTTTTGGCTCCAACCTGTTTTTCGGATCGCATTTTGACTCCACCAGGTAACGTTATTGTACCGGCAGCTTCGCTAGAAGGTTTCCCTTCTGTTTTTCAGGACACACCAACAGAAACAAATAAGATGCCGACACCACCGGTAACTGAACAAAACTTAAGGTTAGTTCAAACAACTGACAACAATAACTTTTCTTTATCAGCCTGGTTAAATAAAGGCTTTAGTTTTGGTGGCGAACAAGGTTTACTTTTTGACAACCACCTAAATGACAGTACTGTCGAAACTAATATTGTATCTAACCTGAAGTTGTTGGACAATTTATTACTGAAGTATAAAAAAACTCAGTTGGAGGTTTCCTATTTAAAGGAATGTTTACAACTTAAAATAGTACCTAAAGGTCTTCGGAAGGTACAATACCCTACTGGCCTAATAAAAGATTCAGACTTTCACGTAGAATTAATTAACATTTTTAACAAACATGGTCTTGAACTGATGGAAGTAATGATCAAACATTATACGATCATGTCTGAAAAAATACTGAGTTTGGTTCAGGACATTGATTCTAAGATTACTAGTGACCTACAGTTTGAGAGATACAAATTTGATTATAATAGAACATTTGTTAGTATAAATCAACATCTCTCAAAATTGAGTAACAACAAGGTAAAGAAACTAGATTGTGATAAACAAGCATATCAAAAGGGTCAGGCTTTTCCTGTACCTCCACCAGCACAAATATGGCAATTGGGTTACTCTTTGATGAATATGGCACCTAGTGACTTGAATTTTAGTTTTGACCAAACACATGTTGATCAGGCTGTGATACAACCAGTTGGCCAAATCAGGCATCAACCTGAGAATACATCTTGTTTAAGTAACTTATCACAACCTGACAACGACACTAGTCAGGAGGGTCCACGAAGGAGTGAAAGATTAATGAATTCAGCTAAGGTGAATTATAATTACAATACTAGATTTGTAAGTCAAGGCAGCCATAACCAACAAGACCGAGTAGGTAACAACAATTCTACACAGCGGGATTTTCACAATTACAATTCCATGGGTGCAAGGCCGAAACATCAGAAAGCCCAGAGACCACAAAGGTGAGCTTAACTTTAACAAGTGACGCTTCTGGCCCATTGAAGGCTGCAGTGACTAACGATCATGTGACTTTGCAAACTGACCTTGAAACTTCTCTTTCTCCTTATTCTCCATCTACACAACAATTGTTGCAGGATTCTCTAACTAGTGAAAGTATTTTGGACTGGAATACAGTTCATAATTTTGACAACACTGCGATAAACGTCACGGTTCCACCTAAAGAAGGCCCTGACGTCATATCCAACAGAGACAGTGACTTTAAGGTCTACAATTTTTCGGACAGTCCATTATCAATAGACCTAGTGGACTTTCTTTCGAAAGGATATACGTACGTTCCCTGGTACAACATGGACATTTCAAGAACTATTATAGACCTTAAGATGTATATTAGAAAGCTCAATTTAGGAGTATACTTTATGGGGAACAACGCATCCTTAGAAACAAGGCCATTTTCCATAGCCAGTACATTTAATCCACCCTTCATCCACTGTTACTTGTCTTTGAACAAGTTTGTGAACTGGATTTGAGAAATTTAGTTAATACAAGGAAGGCTATGAGAGGTCACTTTTCGAAAGTGTTGAATGGGATTTTCTTGAGTATATACAAACTCAAGACATTAGGGTTTGTAAACCCGGACAAGGGGGGTGGTCTTGTAGTTTTTGACAAAGCTGACTACATAGCACGTATGTCAACTCTCCTGGACAGTGAGACATACTCACTTTGTTCTAGATCTGAAACTAACAAAGCATACAATCTCATCAAGTCTTGTTTACACGATTTATTCATCGAAGGACGCATTGATCAGGCACTTTTGGATTTTACTTGTACAATGTTTCCTAGGTTTCCAACATTGTTTGGAATACCAAAAATCCATAAAGACATTAAAAATCCACCAATGCATCCTTTAATAGATGGGAGGGGTTCACCAACTTATGCTATTTCTAAAGTGGTAGACAACATTCTACAGAGGAACGTGGTCCTTGAGTCTCATATTTGTAAAGACTCTTGGTCTTTCTTGTCTAGGATTAATGAATTGACCTTTAACAGCGAGTACAATTTTTTAACAATAGATGTTAAAGATCTTTATACGTGTATCCCTCACGACACAGCATTGGAATGGGTGTCCCAGATCATGAAAAAACATGAAGCTTTAACTACAACTATCACATTAGTAGTAGAATTACTGGATTTAATTTTAACTAACAATTATTTTATGTTAAATGACAAATTTTACTTACAAAAGGTTGGTTTAGCCATGGGTTCGCCATGTGGAGCCAGTGTGGCGAACCTAGTTATGGCCCAATGGGAAACTGATTTTGTTTTTCCTTCTTCTTTTTTCGAAGATATTATTTATTACACTCGTTTTTTAGACGACATTTTTATTTTGTTTAAAGGAAATGAACATTTAGCTAACAATATGGTTAATAGCTTCAATTCCACTACTGATTTTTTAAAATTCACACACTCTTTTAGTGACCAATCTATTGCTTATTTGGACATTTGGTTGGTTAAAAACTTAGACCTTTGTTGTTTCACAGGTCAAGTTTACAGAAAACCTACACACTCAAATTCTCTATTACATTATTCGAGTTGCCACCCATTCCATCAGAAAAGATCTGTTGTAAAGGGCCAACTCGTGAGGGCATCCCGTATATGTACCCTAGACGAGGATTTTTATAACGAAACTAGAACTTTGAAACACATGTTCCTCCATAGAGGGTACCCTGAATGTCTAATTGACGACTTGATAAATGAAGTAAAAAATAAGAGAGCAATTAAATTATTTTCTCCCTTGTTACATTCACGTCCTAATGTACTTACGGCCTCTGACACTTCCACGTTACACGTAGACAGATCATCTATTGAGGCTTCTAGTGCATTACAAGTTAGTTTTTTTCAGCGATCTTTTACTACAGCATATAGTGCCCAATCTAAGTTTATTGTAGATATTTTGTCCAAAAATTGGGACTTGTTAAAAAACAATTCCTCTATTTTGGAATTGTTGGGTAATAGACCACATGTGACATTTAGAAAAGGTAGAAATATTAAGAACATTATTGAAAAGGGTAAAAAGTTTATACCCTTGCGTACTGGGATGTTTAAATGCGAGAATTGTAACCAGTGCAAACATATAGATTGTACTAACCAATTTACTATTAATGGTAACTGTTTTAAGTTAAAAGGAAAGTACAACTGTAACACCAGATCTGTAGTCTATCTAGCTAAATGTACTGACTGTCACGCATTTTATGTCGGGAAGACCGAGCGCAGACTGCGTGACAGAATTTACGAACATCAGTACGCTATAACCCACACAAAGTTGGACAATGCTTTAGCTAAGCATGCCAACTTATTTGTTGGCCATAGATTTAAATTTTTAGTCATCGATCAGTATGTCCAGGATGTTAGAGGTGGACCAGCCTCATTTAAATTGGAAGAGCTTGAACTCTTGTGGCAGATAAGATTGAATGCCAGTAATTATCCCGGCATAAATGAATTCTGTTCTATAGCATGTATTTTAAAATTGAACAGTCTTAGGAGATAAAACACAAGTATTTTTTCCCTTTAAAGACTGTTGTTTTATACATTTATTACATATCAGTAACTTGATTGTACTTACTTATATAAAAATTAATTCTTATTTATTAATTTTTAATGTATATAGCTTTAAATTTTAAATTGTATGTTCCCGCACTTTTTGATTTAAATTAAGTATTCCTTGCCTGATTAAGTTTAGTTCTGAAGAAGTTTGTTATTAATCAGACGAAAAGCGGTTAAATCTACTGTGTTACTGTGTTCGTGGTTTACCAGTTCTATTTGGATTAAATACATTTGGACTATATCCTGTTTTCTGTGCCTTAGATCTCATAAATATGTCAGCTTTTGTAGCAAACATGTTCAGCACATTTCATTTGTGTGTGTCACTATACAGTTCTGTGGCAAAATATGTCTTCGCATTGGTTATGTAAATTCATATTTTTGCCAAGAAGACATGTCATTTGAAATAGAACCCTGTAGTCTGTTTAGAAGAGCATTTGCCCACATTGTTCTGAAAAGACAAAGTAGTTGAAATCCCATTGGTATCCACTGAACCAGCAAAACTTACAGAAATGTATCATAGAGCTCACTTCAATGTGTAGATTAACGTCAAAAGGAATGTGTATCCTATTCAGGGAAGAAGTAGCACAACATGCTATGTATGGGTGTGTGGGTGGAGCCAAGCACTCAGTGGGAGGGTCTGGACAGAGAGAGAGAGAGATGTATAAGATAGTGAAGGACATTTTTCTTTCAGTTTTTAGTAATTAAACCAAGTTATACCAGGTGAATCTTAGGTGAACTGACACCCTAGGCAAAGGGCTCCTCAGTGTCTCTCCTGCAACCCATTGCTCTCCCATGCATGTCACATTGTGCCCCCCTGGCCCCCCTCCTGACCTACCCACCAAATTACTTTTTCTTCCCTTTCCTCACAGTTTGTCTTAGTCTTAATTTTGTCCCTGCCTTCATTCATTCAGTTATTCATACAGTCATTCATTCATTCAAAACATCCTAACTAGGCAAGGCTGCACTCTAACAATGGAGAAAATAAATGCAGATTTAATTTATGAGTAAGGAAAGAAATTCAGTCTTACTATTTTTATTTCAAGGAAAAAATAAGTTGTATCCAAGGCTTAATGCTCAAATCTGTTAAAATGGCAGTTCACAATAGACTGAAAAGAGAAATGTGAGGATGTATAAGTCCGATGTGGAAATAGTACTTGCCACCCTACCCCACCTCAAAAAGAAAGATAGTCACCTGTGTATCTCCTTCTATGTGTTAATCTAGGATGAAAATTAAGGTCAAGGTGTTTATGATATATATATATATATATATATATATATATATATATATATATATATATATATATATATATATATCCATGTGTGGCTCTCACAACATAACCCTAACATCATAGCTGTTACAGAAACTTGGCTAAAGCAGCATATATTTGATACTGAAATAGTTCCAACTAGTTATGGTATCCTACGTAAAGATACACTTCTAAAGAAGGGGGTGTAGCTTTAATCTATAACAACTTTCTAACCATTTCAACTTTCCACAAAACCCCAAAACCATCCCAACCTTCAATAATATAGAAATCTTACTAGCTTCACTACACATTAACAATGGTAAACACCTGTGTATAACAGTACTTTATATTCCACCAGGTGAAAACAGCCCTATGCTTCAAAACGTTCTGTCTTGGAACACTCTTAATATATCCTGTGAAACTATCATTTTAGGTGATACTAACATTAATTGTTAAACGTAAAGTAATTAATTAATTAATTAATTAATTAATTAAAATTAATTAAATCAAATTAATTAATTAATTGTTAAAATTAATTGATAAATGGCATAGTGGTGCAGTGGTACTGTTGTTGCCTCACAGCAAGAGGTTCTCCGGTTCGATTCTTGGCTGGGGTGCCTTTTTTGCGGAGTCTGCTTGTCCTCCCTCCATTAGTGTGGGTTTCCTCCAGGTGCTCCAGTTTCCTCCCATGTTACAAATACATGCATCTGAAGCCTTTCGCTCTGGGCCTCCACTGAAAATAGTCTTTGTTCCAAGTCGGACTTTCCGGGTTAACAAATGTTAAATAAAATAAATAAATAAACTGGCAAAATTTAGTCTCACAATCCCCAGATAACTGTATTAATCTCCACAGGTATACACAACTTGTTTCTGGCTCCACACGAATCCTAAATAAACAACTAGAGGGCACCCTAGACTGGATTTTTCTATCAGACCCATACAGCTACTCTAATATCTGATGTTGTAAGTGACCATTTACCAGCCTATACACTTAGAACCCATACTCAAATACCCAAACTCCACACATATAGATTAGCTAGAAATCTAACTAACTTCAACCAAATAACTTTCAATAACTCCCTAAAAGCTCAGAAGTGGACCCCAATAAAAACGTTACCATTATAAGAAGCTGTATTCTATTTTAATAAGATCTTCCTTGACAAATTAAATACTTTAACCCCTATCAGGTTCAAAAGAATAAAACTCAATCATGCTCCTTGGCTCACAAAACCTACAAAACAAATTCTTCTTTCCAGAGACAGGGCCTGGAAACAATGGAGTAAATATAAAAAACAAACAAATGAAAATATGTTTCAAACAACAGTGCAATAAAGCTAAGGCATTAGTAAAAAATGACAAATTAAATTATTTTCACAACAACTATCTAATAAGAAAAACAACCAAAAAAATGTTTGGAAATAGGTCAACTCACTCCTTAATCCTGGAACTACACAAAACCCATCACCATATCCTGACAAAGACCCAGAACAAATCGCCCACATTTTTAATACCCACTTTATAGACACCATTCTCAAACTTCTCAACAGACCCCCACCAATAACAAGCAATCCCCTAACAATTTGACAAGTAATTCAAGCTCTGTTGGTGAGAATTCCAACTTACACCCCTCACTTCACAAAGAAATCATTAGCAATACTCAAGACATTCCAAAGTTGTCCTTAAAACTGGTACCTACCTCTCTAATATTCAAACTGCTATCTAAACCTAGACCATGCTCCCTATCTGGAGATGATCTCCCCTCTGAATACCTGAAACCGGTGCAAATGCAGTATTCTAATTAATAGCTCCATCTCTGAATCCACAGTCCCTCAATTTTTTAAGAAATGTATCATAACCACATTGCATAAGGGTGGAAATGCTGATGATTTAACCAACTACCGGCCCATTTCCATTCTCTCACCATTATTTAAAATACTAGAAAAGTGTATACATACCCAACTATTAAAACATTTCACAGACAACAATCTCTTAGCCCAGACCCAACATGTTTTCCAGCCCGCACATAGTATTATTACAGCCTTACTTTTTGTCACCAATACCCTGAACAAAGCTTTGGACTCTGGCCTACTGACATCAGTATTTTTATTAAATCCAAAGCTTTTGGCACTGTATCACATATTAAACTAATCCAGCAATTAGAAACATTAGGATGTACTGAACATACTATTACCTGGTTCACTAGCTACCTGAAAGATAGGCAACACTCTGTCGACAGCAAAACAATCAATCTGGTTATCTGGTTAATAAAGTAGGCATCCCCCAGGACTCCATTCTTGGACCATTACTTTTTAATGTATTTATAAATAATCTCCATACTGTCTCCCTATATAGTTCCCTCATCCAGTATGCTGATGATTCTACCATTATATCCCTAGCCAACAACTTCCCAGATCTCATTAAAATAACACAAAATACCTTCTCAAACATAGAAACATGGCTAAACAAAGCTTAGTTACTACTTAATCCCAAAAAATCCAAACTGCTAATATTCTCTTCCAAACCACCCCACAAGAGTTCAAAATCCACTCCCTAAATAATTGAAAACAGCTAAACTTTTGGGCATTACTAAAGATGATAAACTATCATTTGAACAACACATTCTTAACACAATAAAAAAAACACACTCAAAACTAGGTAAAGTATATAGACATAAACTGTGTATGGATAAGCCCACAAGAATAACATTGGCACATTTCCTTCTCCTTTCCTCACTCCTCTATGGTTCCCCAACTTTACCAACTTTCACGCATCCTTAAGCAATAAACTACAATCATGCTATTATAAAATTGCCAAATTTGCTTCTGGACTGCAAAACCGCACTCACCACTGTCACGCCATTAAAGAATTAAAATGGTTGAAACTTCCACATTACCCCCAATACACTCAACTAACTCTTGCTCATAAATTAGTATACAATCCAAATAACTACCCATCACTACAGTCTATTGTACAATCCCACATCCCGACCCAAAATCGTTCTACTAATAAACAGCTTCTTACCGTATACAAACACAATAAGAGAGCTGGACAAAGTTTATACTCTTACTCCATAGCAAAGATATGGAATGCCCCCCCCCCCCCTCCATAACACAAATCAAGTCTATGAAAACCTTCAAAGTTACCCTAAAAATCACTTTCTAAATAAACACATCTGTCCTTGTGATGATAACTTCATACCACCATAAACCAACACCAATGAGTTTACTGACTGGAATACCTTGTTTTTAGATTAACTGAAATATTAGCAAACCAACTGTACTTCTGTGACTTTCTCTTAAACAAAGTACACTAATCAAGATTTAATACTTAAGAAACTTCCACAAGGCAAAAGTATAATCTCCTTCATATTGTACAGAATATACTGTGTGTCATGACTGGTTATATTGAATGTCCTCAACAAGCTATCCATTTATATACTGTGCAAGTTCTACTGCCATTTATTTTCATTGCATAATGACATTGTACTCTGCATATTTCTATCACTAAGAAATGCTGTTTACATTTGTATGGTTTCTTATTACTGTAAATCTTATAATGTTGTATAATAATTTTTGTTTGTTGTTTGTTGTAGTAATTTGTAATATGTTACTGGAGCTTGTCTCAATGGGCCTCCACTGAAAAAGGGTTATTCTAGCTCAATGGACTTTACCAGTCAACAAATGGCTATATATATATATATATATATATATATATATATATATATATATATATACACATACATATAGATATAATGTGTGTGTGTGTGTGTGTATACATATACATGCATATATATATATATATATATATATATATATATATATATATATATATATATATATATATATATACACAGCATGCCTCCTTACCCCTACAAAAGACAGTTACTGTCTGTGTACCTCTTTGATGTTTGATATCAGACTGGAACAAAACTGAGAAAAAACAAACAGAACATATTTCAAGCTGTTGCTGTCAGTCATCTATAAACATCATGCTTCCTTAAACTCCCTAAAAAGATAAAATAAATCCAAAGCTCAGTGAAGAAATAGGTACCAGAACCCAAATATGAAAAATTGCATGTAACAAAAGGAAGGTACCAGGCACGGCTCGGAAGTAAACTTTATAAAACAGTGAGCTCTTAAAATTCAAGCGAAGACCTTTCATCAGACTTAAAGCCTCTACTTTCACATGCTCTTAAATAACACATTATGAATTAAATCAATTAATTTAACCTATCAGAAACTAGGAACAATCAAACACTAGAAGCATCATGGGAATTTTCAGTAAATAATGGTTGTCATGGCTACCAAAAAGGCATATATACTTATAAGGCATACACTAAATTCACTGCAAAAAAAATCCTTCTATAAAAATCTATACTAATGCACACAATATAAAAAACTTACAATAAAGTTTCCAACATGTTACTCCTAAATAATACACTGCTCCTATACAAGTTTTAGTCACTCTCTGTGCACACCATTAAAGTTTATGAGATAAGTTGAAGAAATAATGACCAAACTGTCTCCAACCCAGTACAAGATACAGCAACATGTGTGCACACTTCTGAGGTTTGGAAGGAAAATTAAAAAAATATTGATATTGTCACCAGTGACCCCACACTCACACACAACCTACAGCACATTTCTGGTAACACCTCTGAGTAGGGTAAGTGTTGATATCCACTTACCACCTCAGAAGTTCTGAAGGTCTGGATGGTCTCTGACTCATTTTATGCCTAGCTGTTTTTTTTTCTTTGAGAGATGACTGTTTAAACTGAATGTACTTCTGCGGTGGTGCAGCGGTAGCGTTGTTGCCTCACAGCAAGAGGTTCTCCCGTTCGATTCTCGGCTTGGGTTGGGAGTGCCTTCTGTGTGGAGTCTGCATGTCCTCCCCGCGGTCGAGTGGGTGTTCGAAAGACATGCATTGAATGGGCGTGCCTTCATTGAAGGTTGGGCATTGGGCTGGCAACTCGACACCATAAAAACAACTGCCAATCATTAGCGGACCGGAGTTCCACTGTGGTGACCCCTAACCGGGAAAAGCCGAAAGACAAACAGACTGTTTAAACTGAATAAATTATAAGAGAACCCTAGAAAGCAGTTATAGCCACTTTTGTGTACAATTCAAATGTCTGATTCTGATAAAAGAAGGTGAATATATAATGTCTTTAAAACTTTGTTAACTCAAACAGTTACCACATATGAAAGTATTCCAAGTTGCTTCATACAAATATTAGGCGTAGAAAGCTAGAATAATGAGCAAATAATAACAGACAGCTAGTCATTTTCCTCCATAGACAGCCCCAGTAATTATATCTACTTTGTCTGTGCATATCAGATTTCCATTTAAGTAGTCTATCTTACTTCATCCAAATGTATACTAGTCCAGCCAGAGATGGAGACTGTTTAAACTTAGCAAATGACAAGAGGATCAGCTACTTTCATCCAAACAACTTTAACTACCATTCAGCAGTTATAGCCACTTCTGTGTGCAATTCAGACATCTGACTGAGGTAACAGAGGATGGCCATGTGATATATTTCACCTTTACTCTACAGAAACAATTGCCACATATTAAAGTATTTCAAGTTTTTCACACAAATCACAAAGCCGGAATAATGATAAAAAAACAGCAAATAGTAATTTCCTCCACAGACAGCCCCAGCAATTATAATTGCTGTATCTGTGCATATGTCAAATGACCAGTTTTTATGGAATGGTCATGCAAAGTTACCCACGATAGCGCTCAGCTCTCCCTGATTTTTTTCTGATATTTTTGCTGGGTCCTAACCACATTAGCAGAGATAGGTAAAAGAGGTAGTGGATAGATGGATGGATGGATGGATGGATGGATGGATGGATGGATAGATGGATGGATGGATGGATGGATGGATGGATGGATGGATGGATGGATGAAATAATAAACTGATTTCTGGTAAATCACAGACACGTACAGTCAGTGAATAATGCTAAGCATTAGAGTTTCATTCTTTTTTTGTTCAGAAGATGTATGATGATGCACAAAAGCTGTTGTTCTATTAATATTTTAAGTCAATTAGAGTAATACTTAAAATTTTCCCTCATTTGGGATTTTTTTGTCGTACACAAATAGCCTTATGTACAAAAAAGTGGACAGGGTGGCATCAGACATATTGCTTCGCAACATATTACTCTACTGCCTGAGCTAGCAGCCTCAAAGAACTGATGCACATCATATGAATGTTACATGTCTCCACAAGATGTCTCTCCAGTCTCTTGCTTGTGGAAAATAATCCTCAGCCAGACCATGCTGTCCACTGGCTGACAGAAGGTTCCTAGCCCACCTGACAGTAATAATATACCTGGTATTCACTGAAGCAAGAGCCCATAGCTGTTACAATAAAAGAGACTGAAACAGAGTGTGTAGGCATCATCATCATCATCATCATCATAAGATCACTAGAGAAACAGTATTAAACATTAATTTTAGTCTTAGCAAAATGGGGTCACAAAGACTAAAACAGTGTGTTATATGTAAGACAGTTTATTTTTTTGTTTCCCAGACTGTGAGTTTTAGACTTGTACAAACTGCAATAATATGATAGAACTCTTGGTTTTTCAGAAGTAGTTTGCATATACGGAAGTAAGGAAAGCAGGAAGACTAGAATCTAAATCTGGCATTAAGATTTTGTCACCATTAAGAGTTAATCACCCAGTATGCTGATCATTTTAATTCTGAATGTGAAGCCACAATGCAAGACACCAAAGGTAATAGAACTACTTCAGGGAAAACAAAAAGGAAATAAACCTCAGCTAGCGAAATCACATAAACAAGCCCTAGCAAAATCACTGCTGATGTCCAGCTAGAGTCCTAGGCCCTAGGGTGACTGATGTGACAAGTGCATGACAAACACACACATCACTTTACAGCCACAACTCCTTGATGCCACCTTGACTACTGCAGTCATGAACAATGCCCGTTTGCATACATTTTCTACATCTCTACATATAGGGGAAGAGCTCCTCTGGTGGCTGAACAACGTGTTTGCACAAGTGAAACTGAAAAGCAATACACAGCTCACGTCTTCGTTGAAGGTTGAACGTCGAGCTGGCACCTCGGCATTCGTGAAAATCTACTGCTAATCATTAGCGGACCGGATTTCCGCTGTGGAGACCCCTAACTGGGAAAAGCCGAAAGACAACAACAACACAGCTCAGGAAAATGAAAATGTATGTAATTATGTTCCGTTCCTGTGGAACGATATTGAAGGTTCCTTAGGATATAATGTGTCACATCTCTCTCTCTCTCTGTCTCTCTCACACACCACATCTCTCTCTCTCTGTCTCTCTCACACACCACATCTCTCTCTCTCTCTGTCTCTCTCACGGCACATCTCTCTCTCTGTCTCTCTCACACACCACATCTCTCTCTCTCTCTGTCTCTCTCACACACCACATCTCTCTCTCTCTGTCTCTCTCACACACCACATCTCTCTCTCTCTCTCTGTCTCTCTCACACACCACATCTCTCTCTCTGTCTCTCTCACACACCACATCTCTCTCTCTCTCTGTCTCTCTCACACACCACATCTCTCTCTCTCTGTCTCTCTCACACACCACATCTCTCTCTCTCTCTGTCTCTCTCACACACCACATCTCTCTCTCTCTGTCTCTCTCACACACCACATCTCTCTCTCTCTGTCTCCCTCACACACCACATCTCTCTCTCTGTCTCTCTCACACACCACATCTCTCTCTCTCTGTTTCTCACACACACCACATGTCTCTCTCTCTCTCTCTCACACACGTCTCTCTCTCTCTCTCTCTCTCACACACATCTCTCTCTCTCTCTCTCTCTCTCTCACACACGTCTCTCTCTCTCTCTTTCTCTCTCTCACATCACATCTCTCTCTCTCTGTCTCTCTCACACACCACATCTCTCTCTCTCTGTCTCTCTCACACACCACATCTCTCTCTCTCTCTGTCTCTCTCACACACCACATCTCTCTCTCTCTGTCTCTCTCACACACCACATCTCTCTCTCTCTGTCTCTCTCACACACCACATCTCTCTCTCTCTCTCTCTGTCTCTATCACACACCACATCTCTCTCTCTCTCTCTCTCTCTCTCACACACCACATCTCTCTCTCTCTCTCTGTCTCTCTCACACACCACATCTCTCTCTCTCTCTGTCTCTCTCACACACCACATCTCTCTCTCTCTCTGTTTCTCTCACACACCACATCTCTCTCTCTCTCTCTGTCTCTCTCACACACTCACTTTCTCTCTGCCTTAGGTTCATAAGTACTTCCTAGGCTATTGATTTGTGAGGATCTTTAGATGTCTAGCCCTGCATTCCTGTGAAATTTTTAGCACTTGTAATTTAAGTATGAATAACCAGAGCCTACAAAACATTTACATGTGACACATATCCATGATGGGCAAGGTTACAAAACCAGGGGTGAATTTGCTGTTTCCCAGCCATTCATCCAGATTACATCTGAATAGAGTAAGTAAAGCACTTTGCTTTATGTGTTGAGGAAGATGATTTCAACAAAGTGGTATTCTCTGTGCTATATTTCCATCCCTGCACCTTGTTCTATTTACAAAGTGGAAGAGATTAAGATCTCTTGAGTGGGTGTCTGTGCCACCATTGGACTTTCAGATATGCAGTACATCTGAGAGGTAGGGTGAGTTGAGACTCTGTATGTGAGACAGAGATCACCCCTCAGAGCTTGTATAATACTAAGAAGAGGGACAAGGCTGTGAGATGGTCAGTGTAGTTTTTATCATTTAGTCCGTTACTTTTCTTGGGGAAAAAGAATTGTGGTCACTTAAGTTATGTTAAGTGTTTGAACAGGTACATACCAAAGGGGACATTATACACAATGATCAGCCCAATAAGTGCCAAATGCAGAGGAATGATCACATCCCTGGTTCTAGATGCCACACTATTACTAATAAGCTGTGCAATGGAAAAGGAATGTCTTACAATAGTGAATATACATGGTGCTGGAAGGGCAGTTTGTTGTCCATGTAGGTTCCCAGGTCTCTAACTACAGGACCAATTTTTAGGGGTATATTGATGTGATAGTTGCAGGGGATATCATGCTTGCTGAAGAAGATGATTATACATTTTTTAGCATTTAGCTTTATTCTATGGTTATGACACCAGCTATTTTTTGGGAAAGGCCCTCTTGGAGGATCTTAATGTCCTCTGGAGAGTTTATGCTGGCATCAAGTTTACAGTCATCTGTGAACTTAGTCAGCCATAAACCCTTAACATTAGCTTTGACCACCAAGAAGCAAATGTCAAATATGAGTGGCCCAAACACTAAACCCTGGGGTATACCACTAGTGGCAGATCTTTTGTAGGAGGTAAAGACACCTACCCTGATTTCCTCGATTCTATTTGTGAACCAATTTGCTATCCAAAGAGTTACATAGGGATTAACATTTAGCTGGCAGACTGTATCGACAATACCTGAGTGTGGTATAGTGTTGAACACTTTTACAAGGTCTAGATATGTGGTGTGTATTGATTTTCCCCTCATCCATTGCTTCAGTAAACTTTTCAAAGAATTCATCCAGATTAACAGGCAGGATTTGCTCTTGACAAAACTGAACTGGCTTGGGTCAAGAGTTTGTGGGCACCTATGCCCTTATTTATTAAGTCCATAATGATTCTCTCCATAGCAGGATAGACAAGGCTGATCACACTCATGGGTCTATATTTCTTGAAGCTGTTAATGCCCAACATTTTTGCAGAGGGATGACTGTTTCTGTCCTCCATTTATCTGGTAGAAAGCTTCTTTGGAGTCTAATATTGAAT
The DNA here is from genome assembly GCF_019279795.1 of Protopterus annectens. Lineage (NCBI taxonomy): Eukaryota > Metazoa > Chordata > Ceratodontiformes > Protopteridae > Protopterus > Protopterus annectens. Next base: position 835,971,899 of record NC_056725.1, on the reverse strand, counting down.
AGCCTTTGTAGGGGGTTGACAGATCCTGTTTCAGGCTGGCCACCAGGCAATTCAGTATGATACTACCATCTCATCTCCATTCTCTCCCCACTATCAAAAATCCTAGAAAAATGAACTCAGACCCAACTACTTAATCAACTCATCAATAATAACTTCTTATCTCCCACACAACATGGCTTCCGCCCAGGCCTAGTACAACCTCAGCTTTACTCTCCTTTACTGATATTGAGAATACAGCTCTTGATGTTGGTTTACCCACTTCTGTACTCCTGCAGACCTCTGAAAAGCTTTCAACACAGTATCCCACCCTAAACTTTTGAAACAGTTAGACAAACTGGGTTGCTCTCAAAGGGTAACAGCTTGGTTTTCCTCCTAGCTAAACAACAGACAGCAATCAGTTAAATGGCAAAAACAACAATCTGATTACCTTGCAAACAACACAGGTGCCCCATAAGGATCCATTTTAGGACCACTACTCTTCAATATATTCATTAATGATCTAAATAAAGCCTCTCATTAAAGCATACTAATTCAATATGCAGATGATTCAACTATCATCTCATCCTACAATAATTTCTCTAACCTCCAAAAAATCACCCAAGATGCCTTCCCTTCTACAGAAACTTGGCTAAATGACTCTCAACTAATGCTTAACACCCAAAAAACTAAGCTATTATTCTCATCAACACCTCCAACTACAGAATTCAAAATTTTCTCACATAACAAAACTGAAATAGAACATGCACAATCTGCAAAACTTCTAGAAATTACTATCGACAATAAACTCTCTCTTGAAAAACACATTGTCAATACAAGTAAAGAAAATCAACTTCAAACTGGACAGATTATACCGACACAAACTTTACCTTGATAAACAAACTAGGATCAAATTAGCTAACACCCTGCTTATTCCATCCCTTACATACGTTTCCCCTTTTTCACCAATCTCCATACATTACTAAGTAATAAGCTACAACAATGCTACTATAAGATAGCAAAATTCACATCTAACTTGTCAAACTGCTCACACCACTGCAACCATCCCTCAGACCTATCCGGGCTAGAATTTCACCACTATCTCCAGTTTACTCAGCTAACTACTACCCATAAATTACTCTTCCAACCTGATAAATGCCCAGCTCTAAAGTTAATCTTGCATACATACAACCCCGCTCAATCCCTCCGCTCTTCACAGAAAACCCTTCTAAGTGTAGCTAAACCCAACAAGGAACAGGACAAAGCCTGTATTAGTACAGCTTAGCCAAACTTTGGAATACCCTTTCCTCTTCCATTACCCTACTAGACTCCCTGAAGTCCTTTAAAGCTGTACTAAAAACCTACTTTTTACATAATCCTAGCTGTACATGTGAAACACAATGCAAGCCCCCTTAATCTCATAATTTATTTCAACAATAATCCTGCCTAACACCTCTAATTTTCAATCGACTCCATAAAATACTCTAGTATTTGCCCACTACTATTTGCTTTTCTCTGTGATATACTTTACCTGTTATATGGTGCTTGTATAGTAATTTTTATAACACATTTTGCAATTATGTTGTTCTATATTAGTTTTCTTAACTGTGAAGCCTTCTCCGCATATCTGTACTTTTATAGTGTATAATATTTGCTTTTGTTGTTTGTATAAATGTGGAGCTTTTCTCCCCAGGCCTCCACTGGAAATAGGTTTCTTTTTTTTCACAGTTGACTTTCCCAGACAACAAATGCCAATAAATAAATAATAAATGCATAATTATCTGGCTTCACAAAAGCAGAGCTCTTGGCCTTGAGAAGTGCTTTTAGGACTTGTTCTTGAAATATTTAAGAGTATGTAGGTGCAGGTATGTTATATGGGAATGTAGGGGTGAAAGAAGTTGAAGTTAGAACTAAATTTATCTGCTAGTAGATTGTCTATGTCCTCAGGGTCTCAGTATGTTGGATAATTCATTATTAACTCCCTGTACCGATGGACATTATTTCTGTGGTTTCTAACATAGTTAAAGAAGGCTTTATGGCAGTCTTTCACTCAAGTGGCTATTTTAACCTCATATCTAGCTCCACTTGATGTGACCAGGGACCTTAGTTCCTTGTAAAGTTTAGCATGAGCATTTCTGACATCTTGAGTGTTGCATTTATTATACCTCTCAACTATACAGATTTTTGCAGAATGTCCAGATTTTTGCCTCATATTTTTACTCTGTTTCTCATAAAATTTGTGATTTTCTGGATTTTTGTGGCAAATCAGTGAGGACTAAATTCACTAAATAATGACAGTCATTTGAGTTACAGACTTCATATCCCTCAGAAAAATGCATGGTAACACAATACATTTTATTCTAGCAACTTTCTAAGTTTATAAGAGCAATATTTAAAATGTGTCCCAATTTTTGGGGCTTTGTCTCCCCATTGTTTTTGGCTTTGTCCAGATTTGTTGTGCTAAGAGGTTGAGAGCTATGATTTGTATGCAATGGTTATTTTTCTTTTCTTGTAAAACCTGTATATAGTTGACATCTGATAAAAGGTTTTAGTTTTAAATTTGGCATTGTATTTACTTAAAAGAAGTCAGATGCATCTATGTAGGTAGTCCAATATGCATATAATTTGGCAGTAAAGCATTCTGCATGTGCAGTGTGTTCATCTGATTGGAGGGGGATGTTGAATTTAGCCAGGTCATTACTCAGTTTTAGTAGATTAGTCTTCACATAGTCTGTGAATACTGAGGTATTGGAGGATGCTTCTGTCTTCAGTGTTATGGTGAATGTAACTTACTGAGGGTCCAATTTGACTAGGGAGGAAGTTACAAATGCTGGGGAAGAGAGCTGTCCCATACTGGTGAAGATCAAGTCCAGGACTGTGGCTCCCTTATTTGAGATGAGGGACTTAATGGTCCAGAGAGTTTATATTTATGAAGCCCAGAAATCTCTGAGCATACGTTATGGAATTTATAAATCTCCTAATAGATGGAGGGGTTTTTGAAGTCCCCTAGGAGAATGGTGCTTGGTCTAATACAAAGGGCAGGTAGGAGGTGTTAGCCAAAGGGACATAAATGGAGTCCTATAGTTAGCTGTGATGTGACGAGGCATTTTGTTAATACTAAGTTGGATGGGGAGGAGTTCCAGAACATTATGCCTTGAGGATGGAGGCAAGATTTTGTTTTACAGATATGGAGACACCACTGCCTTTAGTCCCTTCACATTGTCAAGTGGGGGCTAAACACTTGGTAGGTGTTGAAACCCTACACTGATGGGGTGCTCTCAAGGGTCTTGAACCATGTGTCTGTGTTGATACATATATCAATGCAGTCCAGGGTAGGCAGTGTTTGTAGGAAGTGAAGATTTTGTTTTGAGGCTTCAGCACTGAGCAGTAGTACATCTATGTTATCCAGATTCTGTTTTGTTAAGGTGGAAGCGTTTGAAGAATGTCATTGCCTAAAAAGGCAGTATATGGGTGGACAAGCTTTTAGGCAATGTACAAAGGCCTTGCAGAGATGGATGTAGACCATCCCTGGTAAAGCAGTTAGGACTGTCTACCATCTCTTCCTAGGCTGGTATTTATAGCCCCCACCCTTGAATTTCATTAGAAGCTAAACCAATTGTTGAAGTAAATAATCTCTTGTTCATATTGCAACATTATTTTCAGGGATGGTGAAATGCTGCTCAAATCTAGGTTCATACCTGCCTTGGCCACACTTTCCAGAGCACAGTCATGTCTCTCCTCACATAGTCTAGGGAGGTACATCTCAAGTCATTTATTCCCACACATACTATGACTGTGTTGTATGTATACTTATGGTGCAAGGACTTCAGTGCATGTGTGACGTTGAGAATCTATGCAGCCCATAGGTAACTAACCTTGACCCTCTCCTTACTAAGACTGGAGAGTGGTCCATCAGTGTCTCACTATAATGTCACCTATGACTGGGATGTTGTATTCTGTAGAGAGCTGCCTTATGGGCTTTTGATTTGAGACACTGTGAAACTTAGATGCATGTTTCTTGGTGGGTGTTAACTGAGATGAATGTTTATGTCATGGCTCAGGGTACTTGTTTCTTAGGTTACATTTAGAAGTCCTTTGTGGTTTAGGTAGGTTACTTTTTAAGAGAGCCGGCATATGTAGGTCTATGTGTTTAGCCTGTATTGTGACTGATATGTCTAGAAGGAGTTGTATGTTACTAACAACCTGATTACTGTTTCTAATGGTCTTATGTGCGAGCTTTGTCTCCAACAACATTGTATAACTACATCTCTTGTACAGTGCGTCAGTTTCTTTAGGTAGTAGGTGGTTGTCAGTAAACATGAGACAACTGCATTATCTCAGGAAGGCCATTTCAACCAAGTTGGCTGCAGGGACAGTTTGAAAAGGCAAATACATGATTCCAGATGTTTACTAAGGTGAGTTATAGGAGGAGTAGCACCTATGAGGTTTGGAGTTGATAACTAAAATGTGGTGCATGAGATCAGTTTGGGCAGTAAATACTTGTGCTGAGATGTCATACACAGGATTTGCAAAGTCATGCAACTGAAGAAATATGAAACCAATGAAATCTGAGAAAGTGGACACACTGCAATACATAATGGATGGAATCAAGATGTAACTGCTTATGGATAGCCAAGAAGGTCAAAAGAAGTAACTAGAAAAGACAGGAAGCATCATTCAAGCTAGGAAGTAAAACTGCAGTCAAGAGGATCAGATAATGCAAGAGTGATAAGTGTTGCTTGCATGTGTGCGTGTGTGTGTGTGTGTGTGTGTGTGTGTGTGTGTGTGTGTGTGTGTGTGTGTGTGTGTGTGTGTGTGTCTGCATGTGCACACACAAACATATTTAATTATTTATTTTTTTACTTTTGTTACATATTTATTTTACATTTGTTACTTATGCACACGTATGTTTGTCTATGTGTATGTGGCTATATGGACCTCTAAAGATACATAGGATTGTGGATTCTTTGAGAAATTCTCATCACTTCAGTACTTATTTACTTATTTATTTGTTTGTTTGTTTCCTAATAAGGTAAGTGATCTAGTCCTCATACCACAGACACGACCAGGCCAAAAGAGCAAGGGTAAATGGAACACACAAATATATCACCATTTATATGACAGCCAATGGATCAGTATATTTTGGAGAGGTGAGAGGAAACTTAAGAATCCAGAGAAATCCACACTAGCGAACATATAAAACTCTATACAGATAATGGCCCCATTTCATGAACGAACCCATAAACTGTGGAGGAGAGATTTTACCAATAAGCCACAGTGCTTTGTAGAAGAGCTTTAGACTCTTACGAGGGTCCCCATACAAACAATTGCACATGTGCACACACACACACACACACACACACACACACACACACACACACACACACACACACACACACACACACACACACACACACACAAAATCCCCACAATCAAATTGTAGTTATTCCTACACCACTTTCCAGTCATTCCCCATTTGTTGCCTCTTCCTTTAGCTTGTAACCAATTTTTATTTAGAAAACAGAAAGAGGAAGCATTTCCATATGGTTCCTGTCAGTACACTCATTGCTTCTTTATTTCATCTTTTCTGTTGTTCTTCTGTCTGGATGCCCCTCCCCTCAAGCAGTTTTCTGCTACTGCTGTCTCTGGTGGCAGTGTTGGTGACCATTGATAATTGTTGCTATAACAGCAGAATGAACCCTTCTTCACCTCCTGTGCTGCCATAACCTGACTGATGGTAACACCCACTAACCATGTTGCTGTGGCACCCACCATATTTACAGGCAGCGACTGATTCTAGAACTTTCTGAAGCTTCCATTTATATGTCATCAGGTTCAATTTCTTTAAGCAGGCAATGAACCCTCAGACTGTTTTTTAAACTCATTCCATTCAGTAATGAATACTCAGAGCCATGAACATATTATGCATGCAAATTAAGGTATTTATTGCAGCCAGACAGTGGCCACAAAAAAGGTGATTATAATTTTACAGAAATTGGTATACTGGATGGGTTCTGTGGGCATTTACTGTGGCCCTCTCAATTTGCTTGAAGCTCTTTAACCCAGTCCAGGGTGCCAGGCAGAAACAAAGTGCAGTAGTGACTGAAACTGAAAGCTGAGTTTACTAAACTGTTCATGGATAGAATTGTATACTAATACAAAAACGGTGGTATCTTGGCATATTCCCCTTACTCTAAAGTACAGTGATCTCAGAGTTAATATATACAGGGAGAACATGCAAACAGGGCATAGCTTACCATGTCAGGGGCCAGATGACAAAGTCCCCTGCAAAAGTGCTTTTAAAGTATCAAAGTAAATTTCGATTTTTGAAGTTCTGTAGAGCAATCACATCTTGTGGCCACACATTTTAATGCTAAAATTCATTTCTGTCACAAAGCCCCTGTCTAGGTCTGCAGTTGGCCATGATCACTTAGAAAGGATCTACCTGCTCTGACAGACATCTAGAATTTTGTTACTCTAAGGCAGACGTTTACCTCTCTTGGAGGTAGTGTACAGGAGGTTATTGTTAGTGAATGAAGTTGTGTAAAGACTGCAGTGCCTGATTTAGTATGCAGTCATATTTTACATAGTAAGTCACCTGCTGTATAGAGCAATGAGGAATTATTGAGATAGATGGGACTAGGGCAGATAATGTTAAGGAAATGATTAAGGATAGATGTAAGACTATATTAATAGTTGTAATAGTACTTTTGCATAATTCTGTAACAAGGGACAGATTTTTAGGATAATTAATATGCTGATCTCCAGTCTGCCTGCTAAAAGGAGGTACATCGCTCTCATAGTGAACCATACAGATTAACAATGGATAAGTTAGTATGTTCCTGCTGCCTCACCTGTTAGTTTGGGTAGAAAAAGAGGGACAATAGTACTGGCCAATAATGATGCAGCTCCCTTCAGAGAGATAAATACTATATTAAACTTATAAAACTACAAAACTACTACCACTATGAAAGGCTCACTTACTGTGTCCAAAGTAAAAATTCCAGCAACAAACGAATAGGAAGACACAGAGACAGCTGATATATCCAGTTCAAAACTTTTACTGCAGTGCAACAAAACACAAGCGCTTTCACCAAACAGGCATCATCAGGTGTATTACAAAAGCACTAACCAACACACCCCTATTTATACATCAAATGTCACATGATACAAATTCAAATTTAAAACCACAAGTTTAAAAACACAACATGTATAAAAGACATATAAATTTAATTTAAAAACATACATAAATAATACATACTAAAACTATACTTTAATACTAGTAACTACCTTCTTAGGGGTCTCTTCTTTAATTTGGGTACTAATGGAACTGATTCATTAAGTCCATGTCCTACATCAGCCCTAAACCTCACTATCCATGAGGATTCCAAATCCTCGGTCTTAGCATGTATATCACCCTGCCTCACATTCTCATAAACCCTAGCAATTACTAAAAATTTAAAGCCATGACTAGAGTCAGTACTCAAAACATGCTTCACCAATGCACTAACCACATTACCTTTATTCATATGGTAGATATGTTCTCTTATGCGTCTCTCTGAAGGCACAGTCAGTCTTATCTATGTAAAATTTTTTGCATATAATGCAGTAAGCTAAATAAACAATATGTGAGGTATCACATGTAGCTGCTATTGTGAAATTATAACATCTACCTTGGTCGGGATGTTCAAATTTGCAACTGCTGTCAATATATACACACCAGTTGCAATGACCACATGGTTTAATTCCAACTAAATGAGAATTCCTACTTGCATCCTTTGGGTAACACAACCTACTTCTCAGTGACCTACTGTTCTTATATAAAAAACACGGCACTTCAGTTATGTGCCTAGAGATATCATTATCAGTTCTAAGGACACCCCAGTGTTTTTTAATGATATCCTTGTAACAATCTACATGACTAGTGTAAGTAACTTTAAACCTCAAACCAGTGTTATACTTACTTTCTCACCTCCTAACAAACTCACTATTACCTGTAGCAAAATATGGTCTGGCTTCATTCATCCTTATATCAAAAACCTTAACTGCATTGTTTTGGATAAGATATTCCTCATAACCTCTCTGCTTCAAACTCATCTTCACGTTATCAACTTCACCAATAAAATCACTATCCCTAGCATTTAACCTTGAAGCTCTATAAAACTGGTTGGAAGCCACACTTCTAAAAACATAAGGAGGATGAAGACTGTCCCTATGTAATAGATGATTCACATGACAGTTTTTCCTGTGCAGCTTAGTGTAAATAATACCAATTTCATCCTTAATGACAGAAACATCCAAGAAATCCACTGCTAATTCTGAGGAGTGAGATGTAAACTTCAAATAACAGGTACTGCTATTCACATATTCCATAAAGGAAGCAAATATATCAAGGTCTCCCCTCCATAAAATAAATAGGTCATCCACAAATCTATGAAAAAACGAAACATGTTCATTGAATGGCCCATTAAATATATGGTCATACTGCCAAACGACCATAACAATGTTCGGTGTCCCTTAATACATGTGTTAATTTATTAATACCCGGCCTCAAATGTTTCTCTGTATATACAGATATAGTCTCAGTGCACCAATTTCTACCAGAAACAATAGGTCTAATTGGTAGATCAGACCCATCTTTATGTACCTTCGGGAGACCTTGTATAACAGGAACAGTAGGTTTATTTATATAAAAATATTCCAAAAGATGACTATCAAAAAGATTCATATCAAACATACATTTAAGTAAAATCTGCACATTATGTATAATTGTATTGACTTGAATGCAAGTTAATTTCTCATAAAATAACTCATCATTTAACAATGCCTGCATTTTAAACACGTACCAGGTCCTATCTAATACCCCCATTGGTCCGCCTTTATCCGCAGGCCTGATAACAATATCAGTATTGTTCTCCAACCCTTTCAGTGCATTGAACTAATCTTTAGAAAGATTTTGCTTCTTCTTGTAACAAGCATGCTTATTAGTATTAGCCTCATTCAAAGCATACACATTTTGTATGACTAACTTCTCAAATGCAGCAATAAGAGGATTAGTTTTAGGTAAGAACAAACTGGGCTTAGAAAAAAATGTTACTTTCTGCATTAGTATTTTTGATACTGACATCTCTTTAACGTGTATAAATCTTTTTCCACAGCAAAGAGCCCAGTCTTAAGGGCAATTATGTCCACAGAGGTGGCTAAATTGTCAGAGTCCCCAGAAGGTTGCATCCTACAATCAACTAATGGATTAACAGTCTTAGTTACATTCGTTAAAAAACTTGCCATCCTTCTTCCAACAGGGTTAACATTAACAGAGTCAGTGTCAATCTCAGTTATTTCATCAGCTATAACTGTGAGCCTTGTGGTAGTATAAATCAATACAACTAATAAAACTACCAAAACTACTACCACTATGAAAGGTTCACTTATTGTGTCCAAAGTAAAAATTCCAGCAACAAACAAATAGGAAGACACAGAGACAGCTGATATATCCAGTTCAACTCTTTTACTGCAGTGCAACAAAACACAAGCGCTTTCACCAAACAGGCATCATCAGGTGTATTACAAAAGCACTAACAAACACACCCCTATTTATACATTAAATGTCACATGATACAAATTCAAATTTAAATAGGGGTGTGTTGGTTAGTGCTTTTGTAATACACCTGATGATGCCTGTTTGGTGAAAGCGCTTGTGTTTTGTTGCACTGCAGTAAAAGTTTTGAACTGGATATATCAGCTGTCTCTGTGTCTTCGTATTCGTTTGTTACTATATTAAACTTGTTAAGAATGTTTGCAATGGTAAAAAGCTATTATCACACAAATAATGCAACACTGGCATTAAGATATTTTCTGTTGAGTGTGTATGTCAAGGTGACAAGGGCCATTTTTTTGCAAATCAACATGTTTCTGGGCAACTTTTTGATATTACAGTTGGACTTGAATATGGTCTACAGCATAGCATCAGTCAAACACACAAGCATGCCACCATGACGATCCCATTTATACTGAGAATATTAACTGGAATATAATCAAGACAGATGGGCTGCTGGTTGCAGAGGATCATTTATTATGAGGATTACAAACTTTAGCATTATCTGTTTAGATAGATAAGGTACAACAAGAGAGGTGCCGTCTTCTTTTTCATCTTTTGTGCAGAACACGCATTTCACAAGGTAGCCTGACCTTTTCTTCTGAAGGTATTGATTAGACTGAGTTTACTGAGTTAATAAGGTGTTATTTGCATGGCACATTCTAGTGCATCAGCTTTAGCAATTGTAACAGGTTTCTGTCACCATTTATGGTATCTTGGGATAATAACCATGTGGAGACACTGGTGGAGGCTATGAGGGGAATAAGGATAGAAGAAGTAAAAAACAGGGTTTGTTAGCTTGCTGAGTATACAAGTTTTCTTTTAATAAGTCAGGTTGATTTTCATTTATTTCTTTTATTATTATTATTTTGCTAACAGTGCTCTCCATATAGATTCAGGCCAATTTTTAATGGAGACATAGGAACAATACAGTATTAACTGACTTGCTCAGTCATATACAAGGCAAATGTAAACTGATGGAATCACGCTCATGACCTCAAAGAGAAGCTTGTTAACAGGTCATTGCCTTCAGTTCAGTAGGAAAACATAGGAACATAGCAAGGCATAAGCCTTACTCTTATAATTTAGATCATTACAATTATTTTTAGCTCTCACCTTCTTTGCATGCAGTGCATTCATCTGAAGTGGGTATATTGTTAACATGCGTGGGGAATTAACTTGAATCCAATGTATAAAGTTACTTGGACTGTCAGTTCTGATCAGCTGTTGTCACAGGTTATTAAACAGGTGATAGATCAGGACCTTTGGTGGTCATGGTGTAAATCAAATTAATGACTGTAATGATATTGATGCTTCCCAGTACCTGTATTGGCACAGATATTAATATCACCCTGCCACTGGAAATGATAAAGAAACTGGTGTTTGTTGAGGCACTTTGGGAGAAGAAGGTACTCAGTGTGGTAGAAAACGGAAGCTTTGGTACTTGTCTTGAATGGGAGATTATCTTATTTTGGTGTTAAGCTTTGCTCTAGGGCAGGCCAAATTACAGCACTGGTGCATATGCAAATCTCAGCTACAGGGGAGACTACAAGGGAATACAGACAAGTGTATGGGAATTTAGACTATGGCAACTGTTTGTTCATAGATGAAAGACATAGTATTTAACAGAAGCAGTACCAGATTTTTTTTCTGTGATGTATGGTGGAAGAGGAATCAATAAATGTGACACTCAAAGGTGAGACAGTATAAAATCATACCAAGGAATGTGAAAAAAACTGTAGAATTTTCTATTGGGATGGAGGAGAATTTTTTCAAAGTATGGAATGCCACATGTATTACAACGTTGCTGGATATGAGATGAGAGCAAGGCATTATATCATTGCAAAGTTCACCAGTATGATGATTTCTCAAAGTTAAATTTATGCAATGAAACCTAGCAGCATACTTAAACCTAATTGTCACCATACTATAGTCAAAGGGAGCTTATTTCAAATTCTTGAGAAAGCTTAACTGCTGTATCTATTCATTTTTACAATATTAATATTGTTGACAACTAGTTAATAATCTTGGGTTCTAATCTCAATATTTGTATTGTTTTGTTTAGTAATCTGTGGATTGTTACAAAATTTCAGGTAGAGTTCATCCCCTGCTGGACAATAAGCAATACTATAGCAGTTCAGCATTTCACTGCATGGTAAATTTATAGTCAGGTATAATATTTCAGTAGTTTGCCTTTAAGAAGGCAATAACTTTTTGATAGTACACTTGGTGCAGCTACAGGACTAAGAACTAGGTTCCAAAAATGGCCTTTGCTTTGCCTTCTATTTTGATGTTATTATATTTATCAGTCAATGTATTTCAAAGTAATATTATACCATGACCCCCCCCAAAACGTGCACGCTGATTGGCTAGCGTGCACATTGTAAATCAAGTTATACTAATGGAAAAAGGTCCGGTCGCCCGGACTTTTTTCCATTAGTATAACTCTACTTTTAAAACACTGTCTCGCTATGTTAAATGGGTTTAACATAGCTAGACAGCTTTAAAATAAGCAACGGAGATCTCCGTTGCTTATTTTAAAGCTGTCTCGCAATGCTAAACCCATTTAACATAGTGAGACAGGTTTTAAAAAAAAAGCAACGGAGAAAGCAAGATCTCCGTTGCTTTTTCTGTTCGCTATGTTAAATGGGTTTAACATAGCGAGACAGTTTAAAATAAGCAACGGACATCTCCGTTGCTTATTTTAAAGCTGTCTCGCCATGTTAAACCCATTTAACATAGCAAACAGTAAAAAGCAACGGAGATCTTGCTTTCTCCGTTGCTTTTGCTCAACTCTGATGTACTGCGCAGGCGCGCAGTACATCAGAACTGCCGCTGATGCCAGACATCTGCGGAAGGGCAGTAAACAGGCATTATACTATGCCATTATTTAAGAAAAGTAATAGTTTCTTTTCTTAAATAATGTCATGGTAGAATAGCAATAACCCACTTCTGGATGTGGGTAATGCTGTATTTAAACACGGCTGGCTTTGTTTGGTCCCTCGGGCTTCGCCCTCGGGACCAAACCACGCCAACCGTGGGTAAATCCAGCATTACCCACACCCAGGCGTGGGTTATTGCTATAATAACCAATGACAGAGTGTGGGTAATGCTTGGTTTACCCACAGGTGACATATAGTATGGTCACAAGGGTAAAGTCCAAATGACCAGACAAAGCCAACCATGAGTAAGAAAGCATTACCCACACCTGTTGGTATTATACAGTGCAATTACTTTTGTATTTTATTTGGTATTTATATAATTTTTACTCCTTTGTTCAACTGTTGTTTGTTCTTCTACTTTATTGCATTGCTGTTTTGTGTTTAAAATATAGTTTAATTATTTTTGCTATCTTTTATTAATGCCTTTTTTCTTATGCAGAGAAAGTTGTACTAGTCTGACTGCTTTAGACCTTGTTTAATAACTGTTACTGCTGGGAATTTAACTATGCCTTTACTTATGTGACTTACTTTGTGCTTGTAAGGGGCATTTATTTAGTTTAACTGTTGTGTGTATGAAATAATTTATTTTCATACTTGAAGTTTTGTGTTTCATTTTTTCTGTAGTTTTTATATGTCAGAAACTGGTACTTTTCTGTTTGTAATGGCTGCATGAAATCCAGCTGTGTCACTGAAAACAGCTCCATATAGTTTGATTTTGGGTTACTTTTTTATACATGTATCTCTTGCAGTATGTATTTTGTTGCTTCACTTTGTTTATTCTGTTTTTTGCTCTGTGTAGTTTGCAAATCAGAAACTGAGTTCTGTTTCTTCTCAGTGCATGGAATACACGTTTCTTCAGGAGATTAGTACAGGCAGGAAGCGGTAGGCATTCAGCTGGTGTAGCAATTGCTTCAAGAAACTCGTGCACTGATTGAAGCACATGATTGTAATGTTTCATGGAGTATTTTCTAATGCTTTCATGTCTTCATGCTTACTACAATGTGAGGAAAAGAATACTGTGGTGCCTGTTCATATTGTTTTTAAATCATTTTTTCAGGGGTGGCTTTCTTATATTACTGCAGTGGTGGTGCTGCGGTAGCATTGTCGCCTCACAGTAAGACGTTGTCCTGTTCGATTCTCAGCTAATGCGTCTTCTGTGTGGAGACATGCGTGAATGGGCGTACCTTCGTTGAAGGTTGTGCGTCAGGGCCGGCAACTCTGCACATAAAAATCCACTGCCAATCATTAGCAGACCAGAGTTCCGCTGTGGCGACCCGTAACCAGGAAAAGCCGAAAGATACAACAACTGTTTTCAGTGCACTCTGTGGGACAGAAACTGGTTGCTGTTTAGTTTCCCTGAACTGCACTAAAGGTTGTTGCTGTTCTAAAATCAGCTCTGTGTCACTCCTCTTCATTCTTGGTAACACTAGATTTATAACAGGCTCACTGATTGGTGATTTCAATTAGGGTACCCATTTTTCAATGCTAACAAGGTTTCATTATATATTGGTTCTAATATAACCCCATAAAAATCCCATAGCTAGAGTGGCAGAAGTGGGAGCAGAGATTTGAAAATTATGTGAGTGAGTTAATAAAACTAGTGAATAATGAAAAATGTAGTTAGGAAAAGGTACATTATGTTGTTCATGATTTTTGACTACAGAATCATATAAGTACAGGAATGTGAAGACTAAACCCACAATATATTTTAAGCTGAAGGGAAAAATGAATTTATCTGGGGATACATAATTTCAAAAATGCCATAAACAAAAGCACAGAGACATTGGTCACGTACCATACATGATTAAGAATGTTAACAAAAATTATGGATTCACAGATAGGAATGGTGAGATTAAGACATAGAAAAAGCAAATATGTTCATTAGCTACACTGAGAAAAAGCAGTCAAAATGCATATTATGCACTACTTACAGATTTACTAGAACATGTCAAAACTTTAGAAATAACATGCAGAGGGTACTAAATAAAGATGAAACACGAGATCCACACTTTTCTAATGCACACCAGAGTAAGATACCAAATAAAGCTATTCAAGAACACAAATCTGATAAATAGAAAAATAAACACAACAGCCATATGCATGAGTTGTAGGGAAAGGTCCAATGTAAGAATTTTTGTTATTACCATGGCAAAAAAAACAAAAAAAGAAACATTTACGTGAGGAAATGTCATAACTTTGATGGGTGGTGAAGTAATAATCTACAAATGCAAGGGACATTTAGCAGAAAGTGATAGAATTACAGTCATTATCATAGTAAAGAACAAATCATGAGTAGTAGAATTTCAGACAGTCATGTGGATGTAGTAATAACTGCCATTAATAATAGAGTGTCAGAAATACCAGTATAGATTTAAAATACAACTGTCTCAATACTCAGACTCTGTTATGGCAGTGAGTTTAGTTAATGAAAGAGTTTCCCAAATCTGAACACATAGCCACTTGTAAAAGACTGACCAAGATATTTATAAACAGTGAAGCAAAGTTGCATAAATGCATTCAGTGCACTTTGTTAGTACACAATCTTCCATTACGATGATTCATAAATGTAGATCACAGTATTGACAGATGATGTACAAATGAAAGTTGCTGAATGGCGCACAAGTGCACATAGTATGCAATGATGTACAAAGCACAACAATGCTAACAGTTACTCACTGTGCAGATGTTCAAACTACATAGCAAGGAAGACTTATAAAAATTCCATTATGTGTTGTACTCTGCTATTATGACATGCAGAGATTAGAATAAAACATTATTTTAATAGCCAACAACTGTTATCCTAAGAAAGACCAGTTGGCATAATGTTTAAGGTCTTTGCTTCCCATGCACAAGGTACAAGGTTCAATCCTGACCTCTGGCCAATGCCTGTTTTATTCTGTGGGTTCCTCCCATATCCAAAAAACATCATGCTGAGGATTTTCATCTCAAGCCCACCCAAAAACATAGTTGTGGGCAACAGCACATACTGTACATGGTGCCCTATAGGGAAAGAGGTCTATAGACCAATTGCTGTGGTGTGAACTGTCCTCAAAATAGGAGAACATGGATCACAGACTGCTCACCATGGCAGGGCTTGTCACTCGACAAAGGGGCATGGGTATTTGCCAGTGGTAATTTGGTTGAGGACCCGGCCTACTCTGACAACAACCTATCCTAACAGTGGGAGAGGTGTATCTACTTCTATAGGCCAGTGTATTCCCATCATAAAGCTCAGCAGACCTGGGTCAGCTAACTTGGGTTACCTGGGATAGCTCTGTTGAGTGAAAGCTGAATGTAAAACTAATAATTGCTATGCTCGATGTAGGTTCACTGACAGGACAGAGCTTGTAAGTAGATGACATGATAAGGAGCAGGCTGTATCCAGGACACAACTTGGAAGAGCAGTGCAGCAAAAACACTTGGCTTCAGATCCAGAGTCTATAACTCAGGAGGACGACATGCTAGAAATGGTATGGGAATTATGGGGAAGGAGAGGCTTCAGAAGATAGTGAGGGATGTCATCAGAAATTGTGACATACTCATGGCAGTCAGACTTCAGTCTAATGATAGGGCAGTATTCGTAATCTCAGCTTATGCCCCACAGCAGGGTTGGGATAGCGAGGAAAAGAGTGCTTACCAGCAGTTGCAGGATCTACTAGATAAAGCTAGACAACATGAACTGGTGTTGATAATGGGTTACCTGAATGCACATATTAAAACAGACAAAAAAAGCATTAGGACTGCATCCACATTGGTGGGGAAAAAGGAATATAGAAGGAGAGGCCATTCTAAACTTCTGTTTGGCAAATGGCTTGGGGTAGCCAACAAATGGTTCAGAGTGAGTGGCAACCCCAAGATCACACACAAGAGTGGCCAACACGCAACTCAGGTAGACTTTCTCCTAGTAAAGAAAAAGCACCGGGGTAGAATCAGCTATTGCAAATCCTCAGTGAAACAGTATAAACCACTGGTTGCCACAAAGTGATCAGAGAAGGCACTAAGGTCAACAGAGATGAGGCTGAAGACCTGGAGATTGACTGTCGAGAAATTACAACAGATTAAACAATTACTCAGGGCTCTATCATCTCATGAAGAGGAGAAAATAGGTGGACTTGAAAAAAAGTGGAGCACCTGAAAACAGTATATGTGAGGACTATAGAACAGATATGCATCTAAGACAGTTATGGAAATAAGGTACATAAGGAAAGCTGATGGTGGAATACAGAGATCAAATAAAACGTTGGAGCTAGAAAATACAGAGCAGGCTAGGAAGTAATACTGGTTGGCTAACAAAGAAGCTAAGAAAGGAGTTGCAATAACAAAAAACAAGGCATCAGAAGCATTCTACCAACTTCTGGAAAAATGATTCAGTAGATTACACAAAGAAGCTATATCAAGTTGCAAGGAAAAGACAGAAAGATAAAAAAGAAAGTCAGACACCCTTCATAAAGGTTGCCAGCAGAAACCTGCTCACCAGTCTACAGGACATCAAAGGCAGATGGAAGTAATACTTCCAGCAGCTTCTGAATGAAGGAAATCCCACAGAAGCTGTATTGCCACAGACACAGACTATAACGAGAGAAGAGGAAGAGCCCACCCTAGAAGAAGCAAGAAGAGCACTAAGGAAAATAAAGTCAGGGAAAGCACCAGACTCATATGAGGTCACAGCAGATATGATCAAGATACTGGGTAACATAAGGGAAATGGCTTCTGAGGGTACTCATAGCAGTGTGGAGAGAACGGCATATCCCAGGTGACTGGAGGATAAGCATACTAGTGCCAGTGCACAGGAATAAAGGGGATATTCCCAACTGTGGGCAGTACAGAGGTATGAAAACATCTGTCACACTGCATGAAAGATCTGGAGAGACAGAGACTAATAAATGAATATGCAAAGTAGTAGAAAGCAAGATGGGAGGTGAGTAGTTTGAATGTTTGCTGTGAGCAAACATAAAAATGGAAAAATGGAAACCCAAATGGATCATCACTCCTACACCCAACAAGTCCCAAGAGCAGTTGGGATGATTTGGGAAGACACACCCCCTTAGTTTCTCAATCTTAAATTATCATGTTTCATCCCTTCTCACTAAACATCAAAAGAAAACTGCACTTTATTCATCTGCCTTTACTGTATTTGTGTTTCTTCCTACTTTATTACTTTATTTTGCTTTTGCTGCCAGTTCTTAAAAGTACTCAGTTACATTTATTCTGTTGCATTTATTACTGCTTTCTAGTAGCCTGATTAAATAGTAACTTTTATTCCAAGCCTTTTAATTTAAGCACTTGGGCTTCAGGCCAGTTGTTTTACATTAAGAAGGTTTGTGGTCTGCACTCTTGTGGCAAGGCAGGTAGCTTACATCCTTCTAAGTTGGGAGTTGCTGATTGAAGGCTTAGTGTCTGTTATTCTAAAAGTGTATTAGTTCTAGTTTAAGCACTTGGGCTTCAGGCCAGTTATTTTACATTAAGAAGGTTTGTGGTCTGCACTCTTGTGGGAGGAGAGGGTAGATTCTGCCCTTCTAAGCTGGGAAATTTCTGGTTAAAGGCTTATTCTGCCTGCTTATTTGAACTGTTTCTTTCTGAAATTGGTGCACCTTGTTTGCTGTAGCATAGAATAGATTCAGACCTGCTGAATCTAGCTTTGTTTGTATAACTTGAGCACTAATCGAGGCCATCTTTTTTGAAGAAGGTTCCCCTACACCCTAGTGGCAGGAGTGTGCAGTTAGAACTTGTCTGATTGAAGACTGCTGGAACAGGGCTCAGTTTTGAGCTTTTTTATTGGTTAATTGGTTAATTTGTTTAAATCAGTTTGCTTGTTTGCTACTGTTATATTAAAAAAAAAATAAAGTTCTAGCTTGTTTTCCCACCTTTCCTGTTAGTAGAGTAGTCCAGATACAGATTTACTGCGTTGTAGTTTCTGAGTTCCCCCAGACCTTTCTTTGTTAGAGGGAAGCCTTTCAGCTTATCAGTGGGAGTGGTAAGCACTAGGTAACCTATCTACCACAAGAAGAGTGGTTTCTAGATCTGAAACTGTAGCTTATTGACCGTTTGGGCAGCTTTTATATCCATTTGAACTTTCTGCTTTAAAAGCTGTGTTTGTGCGGGTTTGTGCACTGTGCAGCACCGCTAAGCTGGGGTAAACTATTGCAGGTGCCAGAAAGTCTGCTCTTCAGTTTTGCCCTTAGATCTTGCTAGTTCTCTTCTCTCTTGCATGTAACTAGCTTATTTGCCTAGCACTTCATCTGACTTCTTGCAGCAATTATTGTAGCACACATAAGTGCTAACAGCACTAAACATCCTATAAGGAAACTGCTCCAGTACTTATTAATAATGACCATCCCTCCTGGCATGTCTAAAGGTCAGTTCCATCAACTTTCTCCTATTAACCTGGTGAACTTGGGCATTCTGAGGCAGTGCAGCAACTGCTTCATGTGCACAGTCAACCCTCTCCACTTACCTCCCAGCACTCAGACTTGTGAGAGATGCACTTATATATCCAAACTGGAAGCCATGCACTCTCCAGCCAAGACCAGAATAGCTGGTCAAGGGGAGAAGGTCAACACCTGCACCACACCACATGGAACACATAGCCCTCCAGAACACCCACTATCACAGCTCTCACATAAAAACACAAACCACACACCCCCTTCGCTGAGGCTCTCAATAGAAATCTACCCAAACAGCAGAGACCTCCAAATCAGAAACACACTCGACCACCACAACACAGCACAAATCACAAGACACATAGCTTACCTACACAGTGTACCCACCAACCTAAGCCCCTAAGGAGAAGGTAACAGTCAGCTGTCTGTCGGGTGCCAGGATCTGACACATAACACACGCACTCAGGTCACTCCACAACAAGTACAGGTATGACTCTGTCATTGTCCATGTGGATGTGAATGACCTGAGATGCACCTCCCTGGACTACATGAAAAGAGACATGGAGGAGCTCTCGGATTATGTGGCCCAGGTAGCATCCTACTGTCACCCAGAATGATACCGCAGTACAAGCAGAAAATGATTGACTTCAATAATTGGCTAATTTTCTGGTATCATTCTAAGGGGATTCTAAGGGGATCCAGTATCTGTCTGCTTGGGATGACATGATTGACAGATCTTGATGCTTTGCCAGAGATGGCCTGCATCTGTCACCCCTAGGTTTCTGGATACCGGCTAAGGCTATTGCCACCCCTATATTGTCTTTTTAGCTGGTGCTCCAAAGACCAAATTACCACTGTAACAGCTATAAATAAATGCAATCTGAGGGTCATACTGCTCAATGCTAGAAGTCTAAATCTCAAAGTACTCCTCAAAATGGAGAACATCGACATTTGTGTTGTAATGGAGACCTGGTTTAAAGCAAGAGAAAGCACCCCTGAGCTACCAGGCTATAACTCATTCCACACCTTTCGGCCCCAGAACATGGAACGAAGCTCCAAAGGTGGTGGCATCTCCATATTCATAAAGGATATGCGCATCTCCAGACTTGTAGCCCAGCATAATGCATTAGAGATACTTTGGATACAACTAACAGTGGGTAAGATGGTGATCCACGTCGTAGCCTGCTATAGGTCTTCAGCCATGTCCCAAGACTCTCACTCCATGTTCCTAAGCACCCTGGAAATGATTAGAGTCCAGCCCAACACTCTCATACTGGGTGACTTCAACTACCCCTCCATCAACTTGCCCAACGCTTCCTGGAATTCATTAATTCCAATGCCCTGGACCAGCTCATTCTTACTCCCACTAGAGGAAGCAACATCCTTGACCTGTTTATTACTAACATGGGCAACCGTTGCTCTACACCAGTAGTCAAGTCTTCCCTGGTTAGATCCGACCACAAACTAATTACCATGGAAATACACATCTCACCCACACCCTCAGCAAAGGTAACCACCATGAAAAACTTCTCCAAAGCTGACTTTGGGCTACTAAAAACAGAGGTGGCTAACTTCACGGCACCCATGGAAAATAGGTGCATGACCACTGAATCATACACCAATGCACTGTATGAACACCTACATAAATGCATGGAACTAGCCATACCCAACAAAACCAAGATGGTCTCCTCCAAAAAAAGAAAGCCAGTCTGGTGGTCCCCTGACATTAACAAACTCTACAACAGAAGGAAGAAACTGTTGCAGAAAAGGCTGAAGTCCCAAGAGTGGAAAAATTCCCTTATTAGCCGCAACAAAAAGTTGAGATCCCGTATCAAAACCTCTAAAGCTAGCTATGAAAGCAGAATTGCAGCAGACACTAAAAACAACCAGAAAGCCTTCTACACTTATATCAAGAATCTACACGGCAATACCCAGATTTCCTCTGAGTTACTGCACAATGGTACCTCATATACTGAGCCAACAGATATTGCCAACATACTGGCCGACAGATTCAGTGTCAACTTCACCCCTGTCTCCCCCCCCAAAGGACCAGTCACAATACTGGAAGAATGCCAGGCACCCAGCATTACTGCAGCACAGGTTAAACTGCATTGTCCAAGGCCAAGAATACAGCTTCTATGGGACCTAACAATATCCCTGGCTGTGTTCTATATGAACTACGAAGTGAACTGGCACCACACCTGTGTGCTCTGTTCAATCACAGCCTCACCTCAGGCTTTGTCCTTACAGAATGGCACACTGCTACAGTCACCCCTCTCCATAAAGGGGGAACAACTACAGACCCTGGGAATTATCGCCCTATTAGCTTGATGAGTCTGATATGTAAGGCTATGGAGTGCATCATCATGGACCTAATTAACAAGGATAAATGGAATCTCCAAACTCTGGATCCCACCCAGTCTGGTTTTGTGAAGGGTAGATCATGCCTGCTTAACCTGGTTGACTTCTTTGAGTCAGTCACCAGAGCTGTGGATGAGAGCAAGGCAGTTCATACAGCCTACCTTGATCTGGCCAAGGCCTTTGATACCATTCCCCACTCAGGAATTATTGATAGTCTCACCAAACTAGGCATCAACCCCTATGTCACTAGGTTGGTTGCAAATTGGCTCACAGATAGAACCCACAGTGTGAAAGTAGCAAACTCCAACTCAGACTGCCGTTCAGTCATGAGTGGAGTCCCACAGGAATCAGTCCTGGGTCCTCTCCTGTTTGGCATCTACTTCTCAGAATTCAAGGCCAACACAGAGGGACTCTGGCTGACCAAGTTCACAGACGATTGCAAGCTGAGAGCCATTATTAACTCCCCAAGTAATGTTGACATCCTACAGAAAGGCTTCACTGAAACCAACGATTGGTGTCAAAAACATGGCCTTAAGCTTAATGCCAACAAATGCGTCATCATTCCCTTTGGGAAAAACTCAGTTCCCACTAATTACCATATTGATGGTAGCCCATTGAACACTGAAGGTGTTATAAGAGATCTGGGGAAACAGGTTGACAGTAACCTCTCCTTTAACCACCACATTGCCACTGTGGTCAGAAAGTCCTTCTATGTGGCACATCTCATAACCAAGGGTTTTGCATCCAGGAAGAAAGAGGTCATCATCTCTCTCTACTCTTCCCTCATTAGACCAATCATCGAGTATAATACCCCATTTGGCATGTACCTCACTAAACACCTGCAACAGCTGGAAAGGCCACAAAAGCACCTTGTGAAGAGAATCCTAGGCCTTAAACACATGCCCTACATGGACAGACTCAAAAAACTCCAACTTTTCTCTGTCTCATATCGTCTATTAAGAGGCGATCTCTGCTTGACTTACAAAGCCATGTCTGACTCAGCTCTGTTAGAAATGTTACACCTAAAGAAATCCCAATCCCTCCGCACCACACACTCCAGGAACCTGAATCTCATTACCACAATCAACAGAACATGCTGGAGGGACAGGTTCATAACCCAGAGACTGCCCATGCTCGGAAATAGTCTTCCAATACATGTCAAGTAGAGCACCTCACTGGCCCTCTTCAAGAGAAATCTTGAAGAATGGATGGGAAATAGAAAGCTCACCCCGGAGATCACTCCAGTGGCTTGATAGAGGCACTGGGAACTAACATTGGGCGGCATGATGCTAGGGCACTTCTATGGGCTAGGCTTGTAAAGGCTCCAGGGCCATTGGCCTAGTACACACCTATGAACCCATGAAAGTACATGTAACTGTAGTGCATGAGGTTGTATGTACTTAACAGTATTTCATGAGTAGTTGTAAGACAATAAATTCTGGCTTGTACACCTCTCATTTACAGTATTTTGTGAGTTGTTGTAAGACAATAAATTCTGGCTTGTACGCCTCTCATTTGAATTCATTTCCTTGTTCTGAAGTGTTTAAAGGTGTTGGAGTGACGATCCATTGGGGTTTCCATTTTTCTGTTTCTTCTTGTTTTTCTTTTTATCCCATGGACCATTGTTGTATGTTTGCAGTGAGACAGATACTTGAGAAGTAGCTAGAAATGAAGAAAGAGTCTAACTGGGCATTCCTAGACTTAGCAAAAGCATATGACAAGGCCTCAAGAAAGCTGATTTGATCAGTTATGCAGTGGATCAAAGCTACTGAAACATTGATAGAACTAATGCATGCTGTGTACAAGGAGCCAATGACTCAAGTGTAAACAGTGTTCGGTGTCACAGACGAGTTCCCAGTAGGAGTGGATGTGCATCATGGTCCACTGCTGTTAATACTGGTGATGGATTACATTAGTGAAAGGTTGGAGAGGACAGACCAACAAAGATGATGTATGTAGATGATGTGGCATTACAGGCAGACTCTGAGCAAGAACTTCAGTAAAAGGTTAGAGTAACAGAATGCAAAACTGAAAGCGTGTGGGATGAAACTGAGTACAGATAAGGCAGTGATAATGGCAACAAATGGAGGAAATCAGAAGGAGCCGAGTATTGTATACATAATTGACCGCTAATGGCTATTGTTATGTAGAAATGACCACTTTGTAGCCACTTCCTGCCTTAATACCTGCTGATTAGTAGAAATGTATATTTTGTAGAAATCTCTTACTTGCATTGTTAGGAACATTTCACTTACCTTTTATTGTATAAATTGTATTGTGCTTTACTGTATTTGACTTCAATACTGTAAATTTTATTTGCTTAATTGTGCTGTGGAGCTTTTCTCCCCGGGCCTCCGCTGAAAAAGAGTACAAGCTCAGTTGCACTATCCCCATCAACAAATGTCAAATAAATAAATAAACTGAGATAGAGGGGAAAATAGTGGAACAGGTTAACAGCTTCAAGTATCTGGGACTGCGTTTGACAGTTGAGGAGAAGGGAAGTCTGAATGAGGAGGTCAGTGCTAGAATCAGAGGGGCTGCAGCCAACTGGCACAGAATGTCAGGGGTAGTGTATGACAGAGAATGCCAGAGAAGCTGAAAAGTAAGATGTACAAAACAGTGGTGTGACCAGTACTACTGTATGGTACAGAAACCTGAGCAGTAAAGGCAGAGCAGATGAGAAAGCTATAGGTGATGGAGATGAAGTGTCTGGGATGGGTGGTAGGATGCACACTGTGGAGCAGATGAAGAAATGAGGACATCAAAGCAGAAGCCACAGTAGCTCCAATTGCAGAAAATGTCAACTAGAACAGATTATGGTGGTTCAGGCACATGTGCAGAAATGCAAAGGGAAATCTAGTGAAGAAGATTTGGGACAGACAGGAAGAAGGCAAGAGAAAATAAGGGTATCCAGCAAAGAGGTGGATGGATTGTATGAGAGAACACCTGCAACAGTTAGGCATGAGTATTGAAAAAGGTAGACGAGATGACAACAGTTAACACAACATCCTGACCCCATGTAGACAATGGAAACAAGGGAGTTGTTGATGATGGTGATGATAATAGCCAACAGCTTACAGACTTTTTTTTTTAATATTTGGAATTTAAACATGAAAAGTGACACATTTTTATCTTAGTCCAATGGGCATTTTAAACACTTACATGTGACTTTGGCAAGGCTTTGAGAGCAGCTCACAACAAACATATGTTTTGGAAAGTTGTTTCTCAGTAGAGTACAAAGTAAAACCACCTTCCACAAAAAAAAATCAGTTATCTTTGTGAGGCTGCCAGCCCAGCTATCTAGAATTTTGTAAATAATCAAATGTCATTTGTGAATATTAATATGATTCATATGCTTGTCTTACAAATGTAAGAGAACTATATGTTATGTAGATATTAAACTATTGGTGCAGAAGTGTGTGTTGAACTATATGTTATGTACTGAGCTTCAAGAATGTAACCACAGTTTACCCTACTGGAAAATAACAGAAATGTATTTAAACTATATTAATGGTAGAAGCTGGAACATACAGAGTTAACTTGCAAAACATCAACAAAATAAGTTAAAAGTCTTTTATGATGTGCTATAAAAAAGTTAGTTTCAGTGCAGCAAGCAGACACAATGTCTAGGGCTAGGGGTTTTCCTATTGTCTTGAAACAGAAATAATTACTAGGTTTCAAATGTAAAGTGTTTTTATTGCTCTGTTACTTACTAGCATCTGCACATCTGAGAGATAAGAAGTTTTGACACAGATATGTTGGTTTCTGTTAGCCTGGGAACTGAAGGCAGGTGACAAAGAGTGATGTCATCCAGCTATCCATCAGTAATGCTTTGATGTTAATCTGGGAACTCTCTCAGAGACTGTGCATTTTGTATTTTCTTTGGACCTGGAAATATCTTCTTATCAGCACTTGCCTTGCTAATAGTAAGTACGAAATTACATTAATCTCTCTTAGAGATAGATAGGAACATACTAACATTAGTTTAGATGTTTGCTGTATTTATTTAAGACTGTCCTGCAATGTTGTTTTAAAATAGTTCCTGTGATTCTGAACTTCGTAGTCACTGTGTTGAGTTATTAAGTATTGTCTTGTTCTTTTATTATTTATTATTAAATATATTTAAACCTTTTAATTGTGGCTGGTTTGTTTAGAGACATTTAAGCTCTTAGGTACTTGCATATGTATTTGGTGACACTATATGGGCCACTCCAATAGTCTTGGCCTTGGTCACACTTACCATTTAGATAATAGTAACATCACACAATAGGATTGGTCACCCTTTGGAAAGGGCCTTATAGTAGCTGATAAAGAGCTGGTTGGTGGCAGTGATAACTACTTTTTAGTCTGTGCAGAAGGGGTCATAGCTAGTAAACCTGTGCCAGCCTCCCCAGGAGTGTCTGTGTGTTTGTATATAAATCAAATATCAAAGTGTGTGTGTCAGCTACTTGGGCAGGGACACAAAGCACTGGTTGGACAGAGAGAGGTCTGGGAGGACTTGGCTTGGAACCCTGGCTAAGGACTCAACTCTAGGCCATGACCAGGATTCATTGAGAATTGCATTTCGACAAAAAATGCCCTGCACTGATGAGCTAATTTACACTGCACTGCAAAAGACCTATTCATAGCCATCTAAATCCTCAAAAGGACAACTTTTCATTACCTGGAATTTGCATAACAATGAATCGCTCCACTGTGCAGCTGGAAACAATTCTGTGCAGTGGAACACCTATCATCTGTTCTGTAGTGCGGCTAGTAAAAAAAGACACTTGGGCACTGACCTCTCCAGCTCAGGACACAAACACACACACACACACACACACACACTGCAATTTTTTCATGCACACACACTCACAAACCCATTCTCACACAGTCACTCTGCCCCCCATACATATGCATACAGTGAAACAATATCACACACACACCCACCCACACACACACACACACACACACACACACACACACACACACACACACACACACACACACACACACACACACACACACACACACACACTCTTAAAGCATTGCCTCCCAGCCCTGGCCTGCACTTCCATTAGTTAGAACATCTGTGACTTTGAAAGTACTATTACTGGGCACCGTACTGGGAAGGTCAAACCAAAAATAAATCCACTGAACAGGTGGAACTGGATCAAATAAAATGAAATACCATATTAGCAAAAAAAAAGTTATTATCGCTTTCATCCCCACAGGAACTTCTTCAAAACAACATTAAAACACATTAAACTGTTCCCTTAAATACATAAAACACATCCTAACAATTACACACCACACCTTAGACAATTAATTAACCACTCAAAAATAAATTACAATAGCTCCATTTAACATAATAGCCACAATGCCTAGAAAATACTACATGTAAAATAAAAAACAACAATAAACCATTAATTTATATTGAACAATACAACACTTATAAGAAACTTTTGTAAACCTTTAACTTCCTATTCTTTAAGAAACATTTTATGTTAGTGGAATCATTCATGCATGGCAGTTTATCTGCCCCCAATCTTAGCTGCCATGCAGTCTCCTTTTGTTCAACTTGATTTTTATAGCAACCTCCCCACCTCAAACTCCTGGGTACATGTTCCAAAATAGAAAATAAAAAAGTTTTATATTCTGGACAACTAACAGTATGCCTATATAGTGCATTGTTCACACTTTTAACCTTGATGGTACACTGTACATGAGCAGAATATGTTGAATATAGTAATAGTACAAAATGAAATAAATGTATTACTATGTACAATTTATAGAATAAATGCACAGATTTTAATTCATATGGAGATATCAAAATAATGTATACTGACTTGTGAGGTTTGCCACTCAGCCACATCTCAAAAGCATGTACTGACTAGTTCTTTATGAATATTAAGTAGAACTTTTGTACTATGGCTCTGACTGGCAGAACTTCACATGTAGTCTATAGCTAATGGGTTGTCTGTAGTTCCATAATTTAAAATGAAAAATTCTGGCTGTATATTAAGAACATGCTTTTGGGTCTACCAGACCCACCTTAGAGTCTCCAGGCTCCACCAGGCACAAAATGACCCATGTTTGGAGTCAGTGAGGATACTGATGACCTTGCTGCAATGTCATAGTGCTGCCAGGAAACATGCCTTAATTCCTGCCCCAGTCATGACAGTCTTGCCAGTTATATGATCTCTTCCCTCAGCAGGTTCACACATGCTTCTATACATGTATAACCTACCAACTCATCACACATGCAGCACAGAGATCAACAGGATCAAATGGTGCTTATTGCACAGAGCTTAGACTGTCCCTTTCCTGCATTGGATGGGTGAATCAGCATGGGACACTCACTCTCATTATCCCTGTGGCTCTTCCAGCACCCATGCAGCTAATAGGCTGTCCTGATCTCAAGTGACACATTCTTTGCTCTTACAAGAGAGCTGATTCAGGCATTCCTGACACAGGAAGAGACCTTTGGAAAGCACAGATGGGTAAGTAAACTTACCATAACTGTATATATTTGAATAAATCACTGTTGCAGTAGCCTTAGTGGTATATCCTGCCTGGGATATACAGCTGAACAGTTTTCCAAAGCCTCCTTCCACATGCTCCTTGGCTGCTGGTAGCATGAGCTCCAAGTAGTGAAGGCCAGCAGCCTGAGCACCAAAAGCTTCAGGACTTTCTTGCCAACTGAAAAAAGAAGACAACCGTTCTAATAAAAAGGTAAACTGAGGTACAGAAATGCAAATAGTTACCCTGAGGCACTCTTGGTATAATGATTAAGGTCTTCTCCACAACCAACCCAATGTTTGCAGTTAGATAGATAGTTGAGAAGAAGCCAAAGATTAGGAAAGAGTTCAACTGGGCAGTCCTAGACTTGGAAAAAGCTTAAGACTTATGCCTTAAACATATTAGCAACCTTTCCAATTTCAAGATCAATCTAAAAACTATCTATCTGACACCTAGAACTGTACCTGCAGACCACTTACTGACTATAACTATGCCTCTGTCACTGTAAATTCACTTACACCTCCATACCTTAGCATATAGTAAAGGCCTAACATCAAAAGAAGCTCTCCTTTTAATGCTACCACACTCTTCTACTTCTTCAGCCACCACTTACTACTATTTATTTTCCTGTCTTGTGTCCTTCTATAACATTGTCATAATTCTATTAATAATCAACAATGTCTCCCCATGCCCTTAATATTCCCTCCGGCTCATTACTCATCTAATTCTATTCCTCTGTCTATTTTGATGACAGAATGCTTTATTATTTTTCACCTCCATGCATTATGAGAAATATAGCCAATATTTTGAATACCCATGTATTAGTTTATTTGATATAGGTTATCCATTTGCTACTTGCAGTACATATTGTATTCTTGATCACAGTTTATTCTAGTAATATTCTGGAAACGTATTCCAAACTGTTGTGTTTTATTTCTTGCAGTGATTTTCTCCCCATGTATATAATTACTTTTCAGCTACTATAAAATGTTGTTATATGTGTTTTTGTGGAGCCTTTCTGCCCAGCTCATTGTAAAATATTCAGTCTATTGCAGGGCTTTTCTCCCCTTCTATATAATTACTCATTAACTGTTGTTTAAATGTTTCTGAATCTGTTGTGGAGTTTTATCTGCTTGTATATCTGCTGAAAATGGGTCATTGGCTCATTCAGATTTTCCTGGTTATCAAAGGACAAACAAAATAAATAAATGACAAGGTTCCAAGAATGCTGATATGAGCAGCCTCCAGTGGTTCAAAGTCCCTGAAACACTGGTTGAATTAGTGCAGGCTATGTACAAGGACCCAGTGACTCAAGCATGAACAGTGTTCAGTCTAACAGAGGGATTCCCAGTAGGAGTGGGTATGCATTAGGATTCATTTCTGAGCCCAGTGTTGTTCATGGTGGTGCTGGACTACATTAGGAAACAGGTCAGAGGGGACAGATCAACAAAGCTGCAGCCTGCAATGTGGCATTGCAAGTCGACTCTAAGCAATAACTACAGCAAAGGACAGGGGAATGGAATGCAAAAACTGAAGGCACATGGGGCGAAACAGAATGTAGCTGAGACAGTGGTAATGACAGGAAATGGGGAACTCAAGAGGAAACTGACAAATGAGATGGAAGGGAAAATAGTGGAACAGGTTAGCAGCTTCAAGTACCTGGGAGGGGTAGCTAAGGAGAAGGGAAGTCTGAATGAGGAGGTCAATGTGAGAATCAGAGGAGCAGCAGCCAAGTGGAACAGAGTGTCCATGGTAGTATATGACAGAAGAATGCCAAAGAAGCTAAACAGTAAGGTAGAGAAACCTGGGTAGTAAAGCAGAGCAGTTAAGAAAGCTAGAGGTGATGGTGATGAAGTGCCAGAGACTCAGGTGGTAGGAATATACATTGTGGGACAGATGAAGAAAGGAGGACATCAGAGAAGAAACCCGAGTAGCTCTAATTGCAGAGGTCAAAGAGAACAGATTACTGTGGTTCAACCATGTGCAGAAAAGCAGAAGAAAATCTGGTGAAGAAAATTTGGGACACACAGGTAGAAGCATAACTTTCAACTATACAGATTTTTTCAGAATGTCCAGATTTTTGCCTTATATGTTTGGTCCGTTTTTCATAAAATTGTGGCTGTCTGGCAAATTAGTGACAAATCATTAAAGATTGAAGTTAGAAAATAATGACAGACATTTGAGTTTTAGACTTCATGCCCTTCAGAATGTTCATGCTAATGCAAAAACCTGTTATTCTATCAACTTTTTAAGTTTGTAAGATCAATATTTCAAAATTGTCCCTATTTGTACCACTTTTTTATGGCTTTGTCCAGATTCCTTACTCTAAGAGGTTGAGAGGCATGGGTAGAAGGGAGGAGGAACAGAGGGAGACCAGCAAAAAGATGAATGGATTGTGTGAGGGAAGACCTGTGTCAGTCAGGCATGTCTTTGAAGAAGGTAGGAGAGTGGCATTGAATCAAGAGAGATGGCGAAAGTCAACCCAACACCCTGATCCCATGTTGAAAAAGGGCAAAAAGGGGCTGATGATGATGATGATGATACAAATCTTTATCCAGGCATAAACATAAACACAAAAAGGGTGATGGAGGTTGTAGTGGCTACTGCAGAAGTGATTTATTCAAACATCTTCTGTGATGGAAAGTTTACTTACACAGCTGCATTATGTTCCTTCATAACCACTGCTGCAGTAGCTTTAGCTGTATGGGTAGATTACCAAAGCTTATACAGTTTGGGAAGAGGAGGGATGAGGGTCCAGGAGACCCTGAGAATGGTCTTAGCAAAGTTTGTTCCAGATCTGGAAAAGGAATCTAGTTGGTAATGCTTTGTAAAAGTATGTACAGAGAACCAGGTAGATGCATCTAGTATGCGTATTGAGAACCCCCCCTTTCCAAAAAAGCCATAAAGGATGCCAAGGCTCTCATAGAGTGAGCCTTGACCCTGCCTAGAAGTGTTATTAAGGTAGAATAAGAAACAGAAATAGCAAGAGACAACCATCAGTAAATCATATGTTTTGATATGCATTGCTTCTTATCTTGAGAGACCAGTTGGCATAATTGTTAAGGTCTTTGTATTCCATGTACAAGGTACAAGGTTCATTATTGACCTCCAACCAATGCCTGTTTGGAGTTTGCATGTTCTCCCTGTGTCTCTGTGGGGTTCATCTCACCTCTGAAAAACATGCCGAGTGTTTCCATCTCAGACTCACCAATAAATGGAGCTATAGGCAGCAGCACAGACTCTACATGGTGCCCTATAGGGGAAGAGCTGTATAGACCAACCTCTTTGGGTATCTACTGTGGTGCACAGTATCCTCAAGATAGCAGAACAGGTATAGGCTGCATGCCATGGCAGGGCTAGCCACTCGATGGTGTAAAATATGGCTGTAGATGATTCACTCTGATCTACACCAGAGACCCATGCTAACAGTGGGAGGGGTGTATATGCCCCTGTTGGCCAGTATGTGACTGCCATAAAGCCTAGCATCCTTGGGTCAATAAGCTACTGGATGACTGATGTCCATTTGCCCAACCTGGGTTACCTGGTATAGCTTTGTTGAGTGAAAGCTGGACATAAAACCAATCAACATACCAAACATGAACTAAGAACTGCTACACTCAATGTATGTTCACTAACAGGATGGAAGAGTCTGGACATCCTATGTATCCAAGAGACAAGATGTAAGGGCACAGCAGCAAAGCCACATGGCTTGGGATCCAGAGTCTACTTCTCAGGAGGAGAGTCTAGAAATGGTGTGGGAATTATGGTGAGAGAGACGGGTTTCAGAAGGTAGTGACAGATGTCATCAAAATTAGTGACAGACTCACAGAAATCAGACTCCAGCCTAATGATAAGACAGTATTCATAATCTCAGCTTATGCCTCACAGCAGGGTTGTAATAAGTGAAGAGAAGGATACAATCAGACAGCAGCTGCAGGACCTGCTAGATAAAGCAGGACAACATGAACTGGTACTGATAATGGGTGGTTTGACTGCACATATTGGAACAGACTGAACAGGCAATAAGGACTGTCTTGATCCACATGGGTGAGACAACACGCATAAAGAAGGAGAGAGCATTCTAAACTTCTGTCTGACAAATGACTTGATAGTAGCCAACACAGAAAGAGAGACAGTCAACAAGATCACATGCAAGAGTGACCAACATGCAACTCAAGTGGACTTCCTACTGGAAAAGAAAGGGCACTGGGGTAGAATCAGTGATTGCAAAGTCATCCCCTGTGAAATTGGCCCACAGCATAAACCACTGGTTGCCACAATCTGCTGCAAGCAGTGGTCAGAGAATGCTCTAAGGTCAACTGATACCAGGTTGAAGACCTGGAAGTTGACTGGAGAGAAAGTGCAACAGTTCAAGGAATTACTCTGGGCTCTAGCACCACAAGAAGAGGAGCAAATAGATGAAGTTGATGAAGAATGGCAGCTCCTCAAAATAACATGTGTGAGGACTACAGAATACATATGTGACCAAGTCAGGTATGGAAATAAGGTACATAAGGAAAGCTGGTGTTGGAATGCGGAAGTCCAGAAAGCCATCAAAAGAAAGAAAGAGTGCAGGAAAAAATAGAAAATGGAAACTACAAGTCAGTCTAGGAAGGAATACTGGTTGGGTAACAAAGATGCTAAGAAAGGAGTTGCAATAGGGCAACAGGAAAATGACTCAGTAGGTGGCACAAAGAAACTATATCAGGTTGCAAGGCAAAGACAGAAAGATAAAGAAGATAGTCAGACACCCTTCATAAGGGATGCTAGCAATAACCTGCTCACCAGTCCACAGCAAATCAAAGGCAGATGGAAGGAATAGTTCTAGCAGCTTCTAAATGAAGAAAACCCACAGAAGCTGTACTGCCCCAAACACAGCCAACTATAAAAAAGAGGAGGAGCCAAACCTAGAAGAAATAAGAACCGCATTAAGGAAAATGAATTCAAGGAGAGCAGCAGGCTCAGATGAGGTCACAACATATATGATAAAGATGTTTGTTGAGATAGGGAAAATGGCTTCTGAGGGTACTCATAGCAGTGTGGAGAGAAAGGCATATCCCATATGACTAAAAAATAAACATACTCATGCCAGTGTACGAGAAGGAAGGGGGCATGCACAGATGTGGGCAGTACAGAGGTATTAGACTCCTGTTACACTACATGAATGTTCTGGAGGGGGTGACTGATAAACAGATATGCATAGTAGTAAAAGTAAGATGGAAGATAAGCTGTTCAGATTCAGAACATGATCCAGCACAACTGACCCAATGTTTGCAGTGAGACAGGTAGTTGAGAAGAAGCTAGAGATGAAGAAAGAATCCAGTTGGAAATTCCCAGACTTGGAGAAAGCATATGACAAGGTCCCAAAAAAGCTGATTTGGGCAGTCCTGCTATGGTTCATAGCTCCAGAAATATTGGTAGAATTAGTGCAGGTTATGTAATGACTCAAGTACAGACAGTGTTCATCCTCAAAGAAGGATTCCCTGTTAGAGTGGGTGTGCATAAGGGTTCAGCTCTGAGCCCACTGCTGTTCATACTGGTGATATTACATTATCAAACAGGTTGGAGGAGACAGATCAACAAAGCTGCTGTATGTAGATGATGTGGCATTACAGGCAGACTCTGAGCAAGAACTTCAGCAAAGGGTAGGGAAATGGAATGCAAAACTGAAGGGACTTGGGATGAAACTAAATAAAGATAAGACAGTGGTAATGGCAGCAAACTGGGGAAATGAGAATAAGCTGAGAACTGAGATAGAAGGGAAGATAGTGGAAGAGGTTAACAGCTTCAAGTATTTCGGATGGGCGGTTGAGTAAAAGGGAAGTCTGAATGAAGATGTCCAAGCTAGAATCAGAGGGGCTGCAACCAGCTGACAGAGTGTCAGGTGTAGTGTATGAGACAGGTGGTAGGATGCATACTGTGGGACATATTTATTTATTTATTTTATTTATTTAAGTTTGATAACCGGGGAGGCCCACTGGGCCAAGAAGAGCCCGTTTTCAGTGGAGGCCTAGGGAGAAAAGCTCCACAATAATTGCAAGTTACATTTCACATGTTACAGAAGGACATAGTTCATACAGCTAATTAAACATTTACAGATAAGCTCCATGATATTTGTAATTGGCTTGTCACAATGTTACAACATAATTCAATACAGAAATTTCAACATTTACATAAAGTGTATATTTTTGTTATAAACTCAATTATAGGTTTAACGTTTCAAAATATATAGCTACTAGCCATTAGTAGGTTATGAAAATATTATGCATGGAGAGGGTAATAGTATATTTGAGATTGGAGAGTATAGTACAATAGATATTAGAGAGAAAATTAGTTTTTGGTAGTGGAGGGATTGCTTTGGGTGGGATGAAGTAATAGCAGAGGTAGTTGGATGATTCAGTGCAAAGATAAGTTGGATGAGTTAGTGCATATGAATAAATGAGGACATCAAAGTAGAAGCCAAAGTAGCTACAGTTGCAGAAAAGATCAAAGAGAATAGATTACGCTGGTGAGGACACATGCAGAAACACAGAAGACAATCTGGTGAAGATTTGGGACAGACAGAAAGAAGGTAAGAGGAAATGAGGGCATCCAGCATAAAGGTGGATGGATTGTGTAAGAGAAGACCTGCGACAGCCAGGCATGAGTGTCGAAGAAGGCAGGAGCATTGAATTGAGAGAGATGGCGACAGTTAATTCGACACTCCGACTGGCCCCATGTAGAAAATGGGAAAAGGGGGAGATTGATAATGATGATTATGATGCTTCTTACCTTCATTGGAAACAAACAGCTGTTCAGCTTTCCCAAAGGTTATTTCTGTCAAGATAATACCTGTGCTGCATATGGATATCCAGAGTATGAAGAATCCTTTCTGTCTGTTTTTAAGGTTGTGGAAATTAAGACAGGGAGATGGATGGTTTGGCTTAATGTAAACTCTGAAACCACTTCAGTCATAAATGATGGATTTGTTCTCAAAGAAACGCTATCTTTGTGGAATCCCAAAAAAGGCGGAGTCAACATAACAGTCTGTGGCTCAGATATTCTTCTTGTAGATGTCAAAGCAATCAGCAATGCTGTCTTCCAAGAAGTGAACCATAATTCAGTCTGATGAGCCGGTTCAAAAGGAGGTAAAGTTAACTTGTCTAAACCAAAGCTAATATTCCAGGGAGGTGCCACCTATTTTCTTGGTGGATACATATGTAAAACTTAAAAAAAATAGCTTGGCCTAAGACTGTGTTGAAATGGGAGGATCCATGGGCACACATGATGAAGTGGATGAGAAATGAACCATAACAGAGGAATATGAGAGGTCAGAGGATAACAACTTACACAAATATCGCAAAACCAGATGTACAGAAACCCTGAATGGGCTTTGGTTCTTAGTGTTGCACCAACTAGCAAATCTTTTTCATTTACCAATACAACATTTCCCAGTAGTATATTTCCTTGTTTTCTTTAAAACCTGCTGCATGTCCTCAGGAAAAAGGTGCCTAAAAGATATTAAAATTAAATCATAGAGGCAGTCAGTTGCAGTTGATTGAGGTTGGGATGTATCAAACACCCTTGTCTTGTGTGAGCAGATCCATTGTGTGAGGAAGCTTGTGGTAATTGCCCTTGGTCAATTCCATAAAAAGGAAGAACCAATGTTGCTTGGGCCAAAAGGGAGTCACCACAGTGATTTTTGAAGCATCCTTCTGAATCTTCAGAATGATCCTGGGAATCCATTGAAAAGGTGGAACAGCATACAGGAACATTCCCTCCCAAGGAAATGAAACAACATCTGTTTTCCAGGCCTGTTTGTAAGGAGCCTGGTAGCAGAATTTCATGATTTGTTTGTTTTGAACAGAGGCACATGCATTACCCATAGCTGGATTAGTTCCTAGAAGACCCTCTCATCAATTTTGATTCTTGATGGTCTGTCCTGGTCCTGCTCAACTTGCCTGCCAAAACTTTTGCACTGATGGAATGTAAGAAGCCTGGAAAGTTAAGCTGTGCTATCTCCCAAGCTACCATAGCCAACCTGCACCATGGCTAAGATCTAGAACCCCTTTGTTTGTTTTTGTGCCACATTCACTGTGGTACTGTCTGTGATCCCTAGAAGTGGCTGTGAAGACCCAAGGTGATGCAGAGAATTGACAACATTTCTTTCACATTAATGTGCTTTTGCCTGTCTTGATCGCTCCATAAACCTTGAACTTTTACTCCCAGAGATACAGCTCCCTATGCTAAATCCAAAGCATCTGTTACATATTGTGCAGGAATTGTCAGAGAAAAGGGGAGACCTGGATTCAAGGACATCGTCTCACCACCAAAGCAATTTTCCTTTCACAAAGTCCAATACTTGAATTTGAAATGTCAGGGGTGAACATGTTGGAACCACAATGTTTTTCAGGAACCACTGAATTTTTCTCGTATGTAATCTGGCAATGGTTATCATGAAAATCGTAGATGCCAGCATCCAGAGGTATTCTCTTACAGAAGTCTGAGACTGAATCGAAAACTTCAGGAGCAATTCTAGTTACAGGTCTACTTTTTCCTGAGGAATGAATACCTTTGGCATGGAGGTATCCATAAACCACCCTGGGAACACTACCCTGTGGGAAGAATCACAGAGAATTTTTGAACTTGCCCTGGAATCTTACTCATGTAAAGGACTCCTGGCACCTTGCAAAAATACTCTGTAAAGAAAAGTACCTTGTCTAAATAAGGAAAAATGTGATTACCCTGCAGTATGCAATTGTCTACCATAGGAGCTAGACATTTTATGAACACCCTTGGAGTAGTAGATAACCCAAAAGGTAATGCAGAGAAGTGATATTGCAACCTAAACAAAGAAAACCTTAGAAAACTTCTGAAATCTGTGGTAATATGAATGTGACGATAAACATCTAAGTTTAGAGTTAACAACGAACTTAGAGGAGGAAAGAGAAGTAACAAAGTTTGCTGGGCCAACATTCTGAACTTTGAAACTTTCACAATCAGGTTGAGAAAGAATAGAATGAGAACTGGTCTTGAAGAGGGGTCCTTGTCTGACATTTGAAAAATTTTTGAATAAAAACCTTTCCCCCACTGATATGGGGGAACTGGTTATATGATCCCCACAGATAGTATTTGATGACTGGGGGAACAGGCAAGTCTTGTTTGGAGGATGAGGAGGAATCACCTAAAAAGGAGGGAGGCTTTCCCATTTGCCATTCATAATCCTCCTGAACTATTCTTATAACCTACTTCACCACGAACTGGAAACAGAACAGCTCACCACCACACAAGGAAAGAAGCCGGTGATTACCTTTATAGTTTATTAAAAGAGGAGTCTGCATTTTATGCTTTGTATTTGCTGCTAACCAGATTTTATTGGATCCAGTGTGTGCATGTTTTACCTGTTTTGCCAGACTGCATTGTGGGTCTACTACTGGACTGGAATATAATTTTAATAAAATATAAAGGTAATCACTGGCTTCTTTCTTTGTGTGGTGGTGAGCTATTCTTATAACCTATTTGTCTGAAACAATCTGATGCCAAAAGGGAAAGTGAAAAAACAGGTATTAGGACAGGTTTAAGGGAGCGGCAGGGTGAGGAAGAGGGGAAAGAGGAAAGCTACAATTGTCATCCCATATTGTTGAGTTGTCACTTTTTCTGGAAGGTTCCCTCCCTATTCTTTGAACTTTCTTGCCACTTTTTATATTACATCTGATTTTTAGAAGCCTGGTAAGACTGTTAAATTTGCTTTTTGTAGAAGTAAACTGAGTTTGCAGCAAACGGTTTTGCAAATTTGAAGAAGGAAGGCTGAAATTGTTGTGTGACCCCTAGATCAATTTCCCTCTTTCATCAAACTGTTTGAGAACCTGAGTAGCAGAAGGACCAAATGAAATCTCCTTATTCAAAGGAGAACTTAAAATTCAGATTTAACATCTTCAAAAAACTTTGGTGTACACACCCAAGCAAACCACCTCATAATAGAAGCTGCTGCCCTAGACGCCGAGTTAGTACAGTCATAAGAATATTTTAAAGAATGTTTAGTTACAAACGAAACAGAAGCAGTTTAAAAAAGAATCAAAGAGAACATACTTTCTGAAGAGGGAAAACTTGCATTAATGATCCTGATGTTGTCAAAAGAAGCCAGCATGTGAGTCTGGTAATTTGGAGTTCTAAAGGTTAGGGTGGCAGGAAATCTGTCAAAAGCTTTCCCACCCATATCAGAGGAAGAGGCATTAGCATTAACTAAATGATTTGTTACAGCAGGATTTGACACAGAAATAGTTGCCGGATCAGATCTGGAATGAAATAACTAATATTTGTAAGTCTAAGGACCTTTATAAAGTCTGTCTGCCTTTTTATGGGTTACAGGCTGACTGTCAGGCATATTGTGGGTAAGATCACAAGTAGCCACCAAAGTTGGGTGGCCTAATGGTTAAGCTGCTTGCCTTACAAACACAAAGTACAGGGTTTGAGTCTCACAAGGGATAATTGGCTAGGCTTAAAATGTCTCGCTAGGGCAGTTAGCCTAGTACTAATCTATGGTAAAATAGGAGGAATAGCAGCAGACTGTGGAAACTCAACTTGTAATAAATCATAATATTTCTTCAAAGAATATGGAATATCAGTATGTCCCGACTGAAACATCTCATTCATCCTAGAAACAGTTTCAGAAAATTAAAATTTCTCCACAGGAAACTCTTTTTAAGAAACACTTTCCTCAGAGTCAGAATAAGATACTTGGGTATAAAAATTCGAAGACACCCTTTCTCAATGCCTTTCCTCATACTCAGACAAGGAATCCTCAGAAACTGAAGGAAGTGCCTCATTTTTTTTTTCCTAAAAGAATTCCAGTTACCCCTCAGAGATTTAAATGCCTGCAATAAACCTTGAGCCAAACCAAGCCAAGAAATTATTTCTTATCTGCAGAAGAACAGTCTGATGAAAACAAATGTTTAACTTTCTGTATAGGGCCATCCCTGAAAGAGGACCAACTCGTGGATGGAACTCCATCCAGGGGCTCATATCTCTTAGCTTGGCTACACAGGGATGCACGTCCCACTCCCTCCTCCAAGACTGACAAGACTATCCCATGCCTGGCAAGGGCTTTTAAACAGCTGCAGAGGAAGTGGCTGACCTCCATCTGTGATAGCTAAAAAAGCTACATAAGAGGGACACTGAGAAAAAAGTGACTAGTCTAAGGAACCAGTAATGACCACAGCAGAATCACCCACCAGTGGCTGATGCACAAATTGAGC
Source organism: Protopterus annectens (assembly GCF_019279795.1). NCBI lineage: Eukaryota > Metazoa > Chordata > Ceratodontiformes > Protopteridae > Protopterus > Protopterus annectens. The sequence goes on along the minus strand of NC_056725.1, from coordinate 835,932,910 downwards.
CTGCTGTGTTGGCAAGGGCTCCTTACAAGTTTTCATTTTCTTGGGTCCAGAGGATGACAGAACCATGGGACTACTATGCTCTAGTTGCAGAGTCACCTTTCTAAGGATAATTTCTTTACCTAGTACATTGACATATTATTATAAATAGTACACTGACATTTTATAACTAATACATTGACACATTATTATAACTAGTATATTGACATATGCGTAGTACATTGACATATAACTAGTACATTGATATATTATAACTAGTACATTGGCATATTATTATAACTAGTACAGTGACATATTATAACTAGTATATTGACATATTATTATAACTAGTTCATTGACATATTATAAGTAGTACATTGACATATAACTAGTACATTGATATATTATAACTAGTACATTGGCATATTATTATAACTAGTACAGTGACATATTATAACTAGTATATTGACATATTATTATAACTAGTGCATTGACATATTATAAGTAGTACATTGACATATTATTATCATTAGTACATTGACATATTATTATAACTAGTACAGTGACATATTATAACTAGTATATTGACATATTATTATAACTAGTGCATTGACATATTATAAGTAGTACATTGACATATTATTATCATTAGTACATTGACATATTATTATAACTAGTACAGTGACATATTATAACTAGTATATTGACATATTATTATAACTAGTGCATTGACATATTATAAGTAGTACATTGACATATTATTATAACTAGTGCATTGACATATTATAAGTAGTACATTGACATATTATTATCATTAGTACATTGACATATTATTATAACTAGTGCATTGACATATTATAAGTAGTACATTGACATATTATTATTTATTTATTTATTATTTATTTTACATTTGTTGACCGGGCTAGTCCAACTGGATATATTTCCATTTTCAGCAGAGGCCCGGGGAGAAAAGCTTCACATTTAAAAAAGGAATTACATTTTAAGCACAAAAAAATAACTCATGATACACATTATTACCTATTTCTAAAAACAAGAATAGTAAGAGTAAGAGCAGGGCAAGAGAAATGACAGAAAGTTGTCAGAAGAAAGAAGAGGAAGTTGAACAATCTAGGGAAAAGTAACATCCAAATGAACAAACTAACAAGTTTTAATACCAAGAAGAGAGCTGAAAGATCAAGGAGAGAGAAGCAGTGAAAAAAGAGAGAGCAAGGATAAAGAGAAATACTAGTGTGTAAGAGATTTGTAGCCATAAGGATGAAGAGGAGGACTTCACAGAGGTAGAGATACAAAGAAAAGAGAGGAAGCAGGATGGAAAGAAAAGTAGGGAGAGAGAGAAGGATTAGATAGAGCAAATTACTTTAGTCAGGATTAGAGCATGGACACATCCAGTGGCTTTTAAGGTAAATTCTAAGTTTTTGTTTAAACAGAACAGTAGATGCAATGGAAGTAAGTTCAGTAGGTAATTGATTCCAGTGTTTTCCAATAGTGTTAGAGAAAAGGGAATCACCTGCTAGGTTATTGGATTTGGTTAAGGTAACTAGCAGCTTACTTGATGAACGAAGGGAGTTCAGATTAGAGTAGGGGGTTATGAGGTTAGAGAGTATGGGTGTGTTTTGAGGTTGGTAGAATGCTTTTTGGACAAATGTCAGTTGAGACTGTAGCAGCATGTTAGACAATTCAAGCCAGTTAAGTTGCTGCAGATTCAGACAGTGGTGAGTTCTAAAGGGCTGACCAGTGACAAATCTAGCTATATTATTATACGTGGAACATAATTTTGAGAGATTATTTTTCTTAAGGTTTGTATAGATTGGTGAGGCATAGAGAAGAGTCGAGATAAGATGAGAGTGGGCAAGAGTAGCTTTGGCTTGGGAGGTTAAGAAAGTTTTAATTCTATAAAGAGAGCCAAGTTTCCTGTTTACAGATTTAATTGTATTGTTGATATGACAATCAAAGGTAAGGTTGTTGTCAATCGTGACACCTAGCAGTTTGGTATCGGGGTCGGGTGATATAATGGTTCCATTGTTAGATAGGATAGTAAAGTCTAATAGAGGGGATCTGGTACTGGGCTTAAAGAGTAGGAGTTTGGTTTTTTTAGCGTTTAGGAGTAGGCAGCGTTTTGAGAACCAAGTTTCAACTTTAGAGAAAACGGCTTGAGTAATAGTTTGAAGTTCAGAGATGGATTTAGCAGAGCAAATTAATGTGGAATCATCTGCATATTGTATACAAGTAGCCTGGGGGATAGCTGTTTGTAAGTCATTAATAAAGAGGGAGAAAAGAAGTGGTCCAAGAATGGAGCCTTGGGGGACCCCGAGTGAAATTGGGAGAAGGGATGAGAGTTTATTATCCCAGAGAACAGCTTGTTTCCTGTTTGTAAGATAGGAACAGAACCATTGGACAGTCTTAGATTCTAAGGAGAGAGATTCAAGAATTTTTAAGAGAATAGAGTGGTTGACCATATCGAAGGCTTTGGATAGGTCAATGAACAGAGCTGAAGACAGGGTACAATTATTTCGGTCTTTGTTAATAAGGTCTGTAAAGGTGAGGAGAGCGGTGGTTGTGCTATGAAAAGGCCTAAAGCCATGTTGACAGGGAGTGAGAATGTTATTTTTTATTAGGTGGTCCATTAACTGATAATGGACACATTTTTCCATGATTTTTGCTAGTGGGGACAAGAGCGCAATGGGCCTATAATTAGAGTATTCATAGGAGTTACCTCCTTTATGTAAGGGTATGATGTGCGAGATTTTCCAGATGTCAGGTATGGTTTCTTCATTTATGGTTCTGTTAGTAAGAATAGATATGGGGTAGGCAATTTCTGCGGCTGATTTTTGAAGGAATTCAGATGGGAGTTGGTCTGCTGAGGGGGTGCATGGTTTGAGTTTGTAAATACATTTTTGTATAATGGCAGTGGAGATGGGTTGTAGCCTAAAGGCTGGTAGTTTGGAGGTGGCTGGATCGGGGATACTAGTGTTGTCACTAGAGAGGTGTGAGACCAAAGAGTTAATAGTATCAATAAAGAAAGAGTTGAAAGTGTTGGCAGTGTCAAGGGTGGAATTCTTTTCAGATCCGGTAGGGGAAGGAGTGGTAGTCTGTCCAGGGTGTAGAAGCCTGTTAAGGGTTGACCAGAATTTTTGAGGGTTGTTGTGGTTAGCTTGTTGGAGATTACTATAATAACTTCTTTTATCAGAGAAAATGGCTTTTTTGGTAGAGTTTCTTAGGTGTCTAAAGGTCTGTTGGTCTACACTAGATTTGCTAGCTCGCCATTTTTTCCATGCTTTGTTTCTAAGAATCATTTTTGTCTTGTGTCTTTAGATAGCCAGGGGGCAGGTTTAGATTTAATTCGGATGGAGCGTGATGGAGCATGATTATCAAGAATAGTTAGGAAGGTGGTGTTGAAGAAAAGCACAGCTTCTTCAAGGGAAAGTGTCTTTAGTGGGTTCCAATTGCAGGCCTTTAGTTCTGTTCTAAATTGAGTAGGGTTGAAACATTTGAGATTGCGTAAGGTCCTATAGATAGGTGTATTGTTAGAGGCATTTCTTTGTCTAATAATAAAGGTTAGATTGTGATCACTAAAGTCATCAGGTACTGTTCCAGACTGATATTTAAGTTGAGGTTTGTTAATAAGTATCCAGTCTAGAGTACTTCCTTTGTTGTTAGATTTATTGATCCTGGTAGAGGTGTTTATTATTTGACTGAAGCCAAAGAGGTTGATATGGGAAGCTGGGTTATTAGTAGTTAAAGAGGACCAGTCCAGGTTGAGGTCACCAAGAATTATGGTTTCTTGAGGATAGGAGGTGGAGAGCCAGCTTAGGATATTTTCTATAGTGGTGGAATTATTTCCAGGAGGTAGATATATACAGATAATATAGATGGATTTTTTAGGGTTTAGTTGCAGCTTTGAGATGAGAAGTTCAGTCTTATTACTGTCTGGGTTATCATAGGGTATTAATGTTACATTAAGTTCTGTTTTGAATAGAATTGCAACTCCTCCGCCTTTTTTAGTTTTGCGGTCAAGTCTTAGGATGTTATAGCCTGGAGGTAGGATTACATTGTCTTTAGTAAAAGGTTTCAACCAGGTTTCAGTTAAACAGAGAATATCAAAGGAGTGATGTTGAAGAAGGGAGTGGAGATGGGTGATTTTGTTATTGACGCTTCGTATATTAAGGTGACCTATGAGAAAAGTATTTGGATTAGAGGTTGGTAGTGGAAGGGAAGAGTTTAGTATAGAGGTTGCTTCATCAGATGAAGTGGTTAAGGGCCCTGGGTTGGGGTGGATGTCCCCATCTGCTAAGGTAGAATGCTTATGTTTGAGGTAGGCTGTGGTGGGGGAGTACAGTGAGTATTTTGGTTTCCTAATCAAGAGATTTAGAATTTTAATGTGGAACAGTCTATGATATCTGGCAAGGAGGTAGCTAGGGGTAGATGTAATGTTTAAATGAGTCAAATTTGTGGTTAGGAATTCAAAGGCAGTATGTTTGGGAGAGAAATTAAAGTGGTAATTGGAATTTGATTCATAACAGGTTAGGAAGTATGGTAGTGAGAGGGCCAGAGAAATAATAAGTAGTAGTGTTAGTTTATTCAGAGTAGTTCCTGTTACAGGTGTTTTAAATATTGGTTTGTGAGTTTTGGTAGGCATGTTGACCTGTGACAGAGAGGAGTTGACTAGATATGGGTTTAGTATATAGAGAGAGTAAATAACACAGGTAGATATCAAGGTATCTGTGTACTTTTAAGTGGGGAGAGAGAGAGGAGAGGTAGAGGGAGGTATCAGAAGGAGGGTGGAGCAAGTGAGATAGATGATTAGGGTGGGTGTGAATAAAGAGGAGGTGTGGTATGTAGGAGTATAGGATAGGTGTAGATGTAGAGGGGTGTGGTCTGTTAGGTATAAGGCTACAGGTGCGTGGGGTGGGTGGGATAAGGGGGTAGGGAGGGGAGCGAAGCGGGGCAGAAACAGCCAGAGAGGAGAGCGAAGTGTATCAGCAAGCAGAGTAGCTGAAACACTACTGTTTCATATGCTACGTAGTTTTGCCAAAGAATAAGGAGAGTTATTTCTTTTCTCATAAAAAGGATGAAAAGAGTAGGCAGTAGTTTCCAAGAATATAGCAAGCACAGGTATACAAGGACAGCAGTAGATAGCAGAGGGAGAGTGATAAGTAAGGATAGAAAATAGGCAAGCAGATACAAAATAGAGTCAAATGGTAAGGAGTAAAATAGGAAAGGAAGAGAAAGGAGAGCAGCAGCCAGGTCAGTAAAGTAAAGAGAGTAAGGAAGCAGGAAAGACAAGTGAAGTGGAGTGTTTCAGCCATAGTAAGGCAGGCTGACAAGGGGTGGTAAAATGGCCAGGGGCAGGGGGGAGTAGCAAAGATGAGGAGAGGTGGAGAAGGGTAACTATTATAAAGATGATGGCCTGGGAAGGGAAAGAACCTTAGCTGATATCACGTGTGTGCTGCCCACAAGAGGACAAAACTTAAAATAAAATATTTAGGCAAAAATGACATACAGCCAGTACTGGAAAGTTCTATCACCAGTATACAGTGAATTCAATAGGAGATAAGGGTGCTTCTTGAGTGCCAACACACTTGGCCTGCTTTGTTGTTCCAGGGATACCAGGTGAGGTAGGTCAGCAGGGAGGGGGGCAACCCGATGAAGAGCACTAGGCTTTCAATGAGCCAGTACTGGAAAGTTCTATCACCAGTATACAGTGAATTCAATAGGAGATAAGGGTGCTTCTTGAGTGCCAACACACTTGGCCTGCTTTGTTGTTCCAGGGATACCAGGTGAGGTAGGTCAGCAGGGAGGGGCAACCCGATGAAGAGCACTAGGCTTTCAATGAGCCAGTACTGGAAAGTTCTATCACCAGTATACAGTGAATTCAATAGGAGATAAGGGTGCTTCTTGAGTGCCAACACACTTGGCCTGCTTTGTTGTTCCAGGGATACCAGGTGAGGTAGGTCAGCAGGGAGGGGGGCAACCCGATGAAGAGCACTAGGCTTTCAATGAGCCAGTACTGGAAAGTTCTATCACCAGTATACAGTGAATTCAATAGGAGATAAGGGTGCTTCTTGAGTTCCAACACACTTGGCCTGCTTTGTTTTTCCAGGGATACCAGGTGAGGTAGGTCAGCAGGGAGGGGGGCAACCCGATGAAGAGCACTAGGCTTTCAATGTGGCAGCAAACCACGCGGACAGCCTGGGGGAACCTACAGTTTGCAGGTTGAAATTTAAAGATTGACACATTATTATCATTAGTGCATTGGCATATTATTATAACTAGTACAGTGACATATTATAGCTAGTATATTGACATATTATTATCATTAGTACATTGATATATTATAACTAGTACATTGGCATATTATTATAACTAGTACAGTGACATATTATAACTAGTATATTGACATATTATTATAACTAGTGCATTGACATATTATAAGTAGTACATTGACATATAACTAGTACATTGATATATTATAACTAGTACATTGACATATTATTATAACTAGTACAGTGACATATTATAACTAGTATATTGACATATTATTATAACTAGTGCATTGACATATTATAAGTAGTACATTGACATATTATTATCATTAGTACATTGGCATATTATTATAACTAGTGCATTGACATATTATAAGTAGTACATTGACATATTATTATAACTAGTGCATTGACATATTATAAGTAGTACATTGACATATTATTATCATTAGTACATTGGCATATTATTATAACTAGTACAGTGACATATTATAACTAGTATATTGACATATTATTATCATTAGTACATTGATATATTATAACTAGTACATTGGCATATTATTATAACTAGTACAGTGACATATTATAACTAGTATATTGACATATTATTATAACTAGTTCATTGACATATTATAAGTAGTACATTGACATATTATTATCATTAGTACATTGACATATTATTATAACTAGTGCATTGACATATTATAAGTAGTACATTGACATATTATTATAACTAGTGCATTGACATATTATAAGTAGTACATTGACATATTATTATCATTAGTACATTGGCATATTATTATAACTAGTACAGTGACATATTATAACTAGTATATTGACATATTATTATCATATAACTAGTACATTGATATATTATAACTAGTACATTGGCATATTATTATAACTAGTACAGTGACATATTATAACTAGTATATTGACATATTATTATAACTAGTTCATTGACATATTATAAGTAGTACATTGACATATTATTATCATTAATACATTGACATATTATTATAACTAGTGCATTGACATATTATAAGTAGTACATTGACATATTATAAGTAGTACATTGACATATTATTATCATTAGTACATTGGCATATTATTATAACTAGTACAGTGACATATTATAACTAGTATATTGACATATTATTATAAGTAGTTCATTGACATATTATAAGTAGTACATTGACATATTATTATCATTAGTACATTGACATATTATAACTAGTGCATTGACATATTATAAGTAGTACATTGACATATTATTATAACTAGTACAGTGACATATTATAAGTAGTACATTGACATATTATTATAACTAGTTCATTGACATATTGTAAGTAGTACATTGACATATTATTATCATTAGTACATTGACATATTATTATAACTAGTGCATTGACATATTATTATAACTAGTTCATTGACATATTGTAAGTAGTACATTGACATATTATTATCATTAGTACATTGACATATTATTATAACTAGTACAGTGACATATTATAACTAGTATATTGACATATTATTATAACTAGTGCATTGACATATTATAAATAGTATATTGACATATTATTATCATTAGTACATTGACATATTATTATAACTAGTACAGTGACATATTATAACTAGTATATTGACATATTATTATCATTAGTACATTGATATATTATAACTAGTACATTGGCATATTATTATAAATAGTACACTGACATTTTATAACTAATACATTGACACATTATTATAACTAGTATATTGACATATACGTAGTACATTGACATATAACTAGTACATTGATATATTATAACTAGTACATTGACATATTATTATAACTAGTACAGTGACATATTATAAGTAGTACATTGACATATTATTATAACTAGTTCATTGACATATTATAAGTAGTACATTGACATATTATTATAACTAGTTCATTGACATATTATAAGCAGTACATTGACATATAACTAGTACATTGATATATTATAACTAGTACATTGGCATATTATTATAACTAGTACAGTGACATATTATAACTAGTATATTGATATATTATTATAACTAGTGCATTGACATATTATAAGTAGTACATTGACATATAACTAGTACATTGATATATTATAACTAGTACATTGGCATATTATTATAACTAGTACAGTGACATATTATAACTAGTATATTGACATATTATTATAACTAGTGCATTGACATATTATAAGTAGTACATTGACATATTATTATCATTAGTACATTGACATATTATTATAACTAGTACAGTGACATATTATAACTAGTATATTGACATATTATTATAACTAGTGCATTGACATATTATAAGTAGTACATTGACATATAACTAGTACATTGATATATTATAACTAGTACATTGGCATATTATTATAACTAGTACAGTGACATATTATAACTAGTATATTGACATATTATTATAACTAGTTCATTGACATATTATAAGTAGTACATTGACATGTTATTATCATTAGTACATTGACATATTATTATAACTAGTACAGTGACATATTATAACTAGTATATTGACATATTATTATAACTAGTGCATTGACATATTATAAGTAGTACATTGACATATTATTATCATTAGTACATTGACATATTATTATAACTAGTACAGTGACATATTATAACTAGTATATTGACATATTATTATAACTAGTGCATTGACATATTATAAGTAGTACATTGACATATAACTAGTACATTGATATATTATAACTAGTACATTGGCATATTATTATAACTAGTACAGTGACATATTATAACTAGTATATTGACATATTATTATAACTAGTGCATTGACATATTATAAGTAGTACATTGACATATTATTATCATTAGTACATTGACATATTATTATAACTAGTACAGTGACATATTATAACTAGTATATTGACATATTATTATAACTAGTGCATTGACATATTATAAGTAGTACATTGACATATAACTAGTACATTGATATATTATAACTAGTACATTGGCATATTATTATAACTAGTACAGTGACATATTATAACTAGTATATTGACATATTATTATAACTAGTGCATTGACATATTATAAGTAGTACATTGACATATAACTAGTACATTGATATATTATAACTAGTACATTGGCATATTATTATAACTAGTACAGTGACATATTATAACTAGTATATTGACATATTATTATAACTAGTGCATTGACATATTATAAGTAGTACATTGACATATAACTAGTACATTGACATATAAGTAGTACATTGACATATTATTATAACTAGTTCATTGACATATTATAAGTAGTACATTGACATATTATTATAACTAGTTCATTGACATATTATAAGTAGTACATTGACATATTATTATCATTAGTACATTGACATATTATTATAACTAGTACAGTGACATATTATAACTAGTATATTGACATATTATTATAACTAGTGCATTGACATATTATAAGTAGTACATTGACATATTATTATCATTAGTAGATTGACATATTATTATAACTAGTACAGTGACATATTATAACTAGTATATTGACATATTATTATAACTAGTGCATTGACATATTATAAATAGTATATTGACATATTATTATCATTAGTACATTGACATATTATTATAACTAGTACAGTGACATATTATAACTAGTATATTGACATATTATTATCATTAGTACATTGATATATTATAACTAGTACATTGGCATATTATTATAAATAGTACACTGACATTTTATAACTAATACATTGACACATTATTATAACTAGTATATTGACATATACGTAGTACATTGACATATAACTAGTACATTGATATATTATAACTAGTACATTGACATATTATTATAACTAGTACAGTGACATATTATAAGTAGTACATTGACATATTATTATAACTAGTTCATTGACATATTGTAAGTAGTACATTGACATATTATTATCATTAGTACATTGACATATTATTATAACTAGTACAGTGACATATTATAACTAGTATATTGACATATTATTATAACTAGTGCATTGACATATTATAAGTAGTACATTGACATATTATTATCATTAGTACATTGACATATTATTATAACTAGTACAGTGACATATTATAACTAGTATATTGACATATTATTATCATTAGTACATTGATATATTATAACTAGTACATTGGCATATTATTATAAATAGTACACTGACATTTTATAACTAATACATTGACACATTATTATAACTAGTATATTGACATATACGTAGTACATTGACATATAACTAGTACATTGATATATTATAACTAGTACATTGACATATTATTATAACTAGTACAGTGACATATTATAAGTAGTACATTGACATATTATTATAACTAGTTCATTGACATATTATAAGTAGTACATTGACATATTATTATCATTAGTACATTGACATATTATTATAACTAGTACAGTGACATATTATAACTAGTATATTGACATATTATTATCATTAGTACATTGATATATTATAACTAGTACATTGGCATATTATTATAACTAGTACAGTGACATATTATAACTAGTACATTGACATATTATTATAACTAGTTCATTGACATATTGTAAGTAGTACATTGACATATTATTATCATTAGTACATTGACATATTATTATAACTAGTACAGTGACATATTATAACTAGTATATTGACATATTATTATCATTAGTACATTGATATATTATAACTAGTACATTGGCATATTATTATAACTAGTACAGTGACATATTATAAGTAGTACATTGACATATTATTATAACTAGTTCATTGACATATTGTAAGTAGTACATTGACATATTATTATCATTAGTACATTGACATATTATTATAACTAGTGCATTGACATATTATTATAACATGACAGCAGAACACACTTTTGCTGCAGCTAATGCACTGCTGCTGACCATCTAATCCTACTAACTTTTTTCCATTACACTAATTTTCACCCTACATCCTTTACAATCTTCACTTTAATGTTTCAATACACTATATTATTGCATATAAAATGTATGTATATATGTATATTGTACCCTCTCTCGTACATTACCCTTTACGGATTAATGCTTGTGTTATTAATCACTATGAGTATTATAATTTGTACTTCTTTTGAAAAAAAAAAAACACTAATGTTTTTATGTAACAATTGCTGTTTTTATATTAATCTGGCATAACTTCTATATTAATTTTGTATGTTTCTTGGAGCTTTTCTCCCCGGGCTTCTACTGAAAATGGACATGTATCCAGCTAGACTAGCCCGGTCAACAAATGTAAAATAAAAAATAAATAAAAATCCTATGCTTCTGCTGAAAATCGAGTCTGTGTCCTGATTAGCACAGCTAGAGTGAGTGGGTGACAGGTAAGTTGTCAAAAGTAATGTGCACAAGTACAGTACATGATGACACTCTTCAAACACACTTGCCTCCAATAAAACACAGTAAATCCCTCAAAATAAGCCCAGGTTTCTACACAAGAAGTGCTTAAAATAAGCACAAGTAGTAAAAGGTAAAGGTAAAATGTAAACAGTCTGTCAGACCAGTGAGACTTGTGACAGTGCCCTGAAGTCCACTAAACTGAATAAAATATACAGTTTCTCACAGAAAACAATACATTTTAGGCTTAAAAAAACTGTGCAAGGTTTGCCTAGAGGGAACTCATCTTTCCAGAAACGGAAGATTGTATGCTGACTGTCGATCCTCTTAAGCCCGCAACAGACATGCTCTCAAAGGGTGGCAAGAAATTACTGAAGCTTTGGTGCCCAAGCTGCTTGTTTTCCCCACTTGGAGCTCATGCAGCCAGCAGCCTGGGTGAATGTGGAAGGACCTCAAGACTGGTTGTTATATCCTTGGCAGGGTATAATCCATACAGCTAAGGCTACTATAGCAGTAATTATGAAGGAACACCATTCATCCTGTGTTCATGTGAGAACTGATATGCCTATTCAGTCCAAAGTAGGTGACAGTCAGGATCAGGGGTAGGCTGTCATTTATGGTGGGGAGTCTCTAACCATCCTAACTAATCCCATGATGACCAGAGACTGCATATTGATCATGAGGACCATTCATGCGTGCACACATACAACCTTCTACCGTATATGCAGTACACAGCCACTGTGACCCTCTCCAGTATCCTACCTCTCTGACAGGGTCAGCAGTACAGTGCGGCTAGCCATGTCCCACCCCCAAGATGGGTGAGCTGGCATTTGTGACTCACACCAACCCTCAATGTCCAGCCTTCCAGTACCTAACACACTAATTGAACTGTGGTTTTCTGGGGCAGAATCAGGGCTTTATCTCTCTATGCCATACGACCAGGATTAATTAAATATTGTTGCTGATGTAGTTACAGTAAGATGGGCTGCACCAGAGGGCTAACAAATCAAAAGTTAAAACGTGTTTTATAGCATTTTGACTAGTTTCAAGAAGAAAAGGTTAAGTACAGTATTTGCTTATCAACAAATATTACTGACCTCTCCATCAACAGATGTTCCATGGCCAAAGACTAGAGCAGTTCAGAAGTTCAAACAGGTGCATCCAATATCCCCTGGATGTCAGTACAAATTCTGATGTGAGGATCCCAATTAACATATGCATGAAGGGCTCACTATAGCTTGTTGTAAGACCAGAAATTTTTGCTTGCATTTTATTTTTCCTGCACACCCAGTTATCAGCACATCCTGGTGTCTCTCTCCATCGTTGGATCTCCCTAACCTTTCCCATCTCCTCCAGACTTAATTTAATAGGGATGAGGCCAATGAGCAGCTTTAATGCATCCAAGGACTGTGCACAATTTGCTATCATGAAGGTTTTTTTTTTTCATTTTAAACCTGTCCCTATTTTCCCTGCATTCACCTGTGATGTCTGAAGGGTATGCGTTCAATGAGGACATGCTAGAATATTGCCTCAGCTTTGCAGCAGCTCAGCTAATGTCCACCCCTTTATTCTCCTTGGACCATACCCCCCCTTCGACATTCCCAACCTTCACCATTAACGATATATGGGAAACGCTAAGGTAACTGCCCTCCCAGAATAGGCACACTCAACTCTCCTTGCCAGCACCTCAGAAACATGAGCCACTAATAAAACTCAGGTTGCCTGGGCTGTAGTTAAGGTTTCATCACTCTCCATCTCTGTGCTGGCTTGTTAAGACCAAATTCTTAGTTTCTAAAAGTTGCTTAGTTTAGAAAGCAACAAGAATAAGCCTGCCATTGATATCTGTAACTAGGAAGTAAAAGGGCTTTATGAATATTAAATAGGCCTTCTGTGCTATGACTCTGATTGGCAGAGCCTCCTGGTAAGGCTAATACTGATTGGTCATATGTAGCTCCATAATGTGTAATGAAAAGTTCTGATCCTTGAATGCTGAACTGATTTTGAAGTGAAAAGACAGTTAATTGTTGAAAGCTGAATGTGTGTGAAACTATAAATTAATTACACCTGAAAACTACAGTATTTTGTAGATTTTTAGTAATTTCTGTAATCTGTAATGATAAAGCAATGTTGCTTAGTGCTTCTTTTTGTTATGTTCATAGTGCTTAACTAGTACCCCTGAACTGATTTGGAGCTATCATTACCTGCATCTCTTTTAGGCTATCCTGTGCTTGAAAGTTTGTGTTCTTCTGGAGGTCATACATTACAGTGTTTACAAACATGGTATCTAAATCCTTTACTTCTGAAACATCTTTGAAATAAATGAAATATTTTAAAATGTAGAAGTAAGTGGAAATAGACCAACATTTAAAGTCAGAGAGTTACCAGAGTTATACTAACAATTCAGTTTAGTACAGCATAAGCCATTTTAATGGATGTTGTAAAATACATCTTCAGATTTATAGCAAATAAGTTTAGCCAACATTCAGTCATCTGTAGAATAGTCTGTCCAAACAATGTTATCAGTAGATAAAAGACCCACCCCTGACATAATTTCCTTTATTGCTAAACCTGCTTTTCTCCGGCACCACACTAGCCAATAGACACCCCCTCTCCTCTACTCACACCCCACATCATCATTAACTGTAACACCTACTCCCCACCCCTCCTGAGCCTTACCTGCTTTTAACTCTTTCAGTCACTTACTTTATAAAACTCCTTCAGTCAATCTTGATTTCTTATACTAACCTTAAATAAATTGTTACCCTTTAATTAGTTCCGAGCTGAAACTAAATCATGGCTATACCTTTCAAAACTCTATTTCTCTCCCTCCTATTTCTAATCCTTTTCTCAGCTCTAACCACTTACCATACTCCTCACCTGCTTACCACCCCATCTCCCATACTCTCTTATCCCACTACCCACCATACAAATAACTACTCCATCCCTTTTGCCCCCTCTCTCTTTAAACATACCACTATATCAGTTCACATATTCAAAGTACTGTGCATACCAAATTCCCAACCACTCATCAAAACAAAACATCAGTTCCTTTGTAAATATTTCTTTGTACAAATACTCCAAAGCACAATACAACTCTTATCTGGTAATATTCACCCCAACCCAGGCCCTTGCCAACAGCACTCTAACCATACGTATACAGCACCCTCCCTTCCAACTGCCTCACAAATAACTCATTACAATCACAAGCCTCCAAAAATCTTTTTTTGTCAATGAATATAGAAAGCATTGTCAATAAAAGTACCTTCCTTCACACCTGGATTAATCAATATAACCCAGATATACTTGCCCTATCTGAGATATGACTATAATCTCATATTACAAACTGTGACATTCTCCCCCTGGTTATAATATTGTTCGACTGGATAGACGTAAAAAAAAAGGGTGGAGGAGTATCTATACTCTACTCTGACCATCTCTCTCTCTCCCCTTCTCAATAGCTATCCCTGATTTTTGCCCTGCTGAAATACTTATAGCAACCTGTAACCTAAATCAGCACAAAAACTTGTCATTG
Organism: Protopterus annectens; assembly: GCF_019279795.1. Classification (NCBI taxonomy): domain Eukaryota; kingdom Metazoa; phylum Chordata; order Ceratodontiformes; family Protopteridae; genus Protopterus; species Protopterus annectens. The sequence continues at coordinate 835,917,682 of NC_056725.1, read as the reverse complement.
CAGCAATCTACATACCCCAGGTAAAAACATTCCCATACTTGAGCAGTTTCTTTCTTTCTTGGATTTCTATATCCATTCCCTATGAAACTGTCATCTTTGGGGATATGAATATTGACTGCAACCTTGTTAATACTGCACTCCCTAGCTACTCTATAAACCTTTATGGCTTTACCCAGCTGATCACCTCGCCCACGCACTGGCAAAAAATTCCCAGAATGGCTCCATCATCAACTGAATATTAGTATCCAACCCTCAGTGCTATCATAACCCTTCCGCCCTACCTAGCTTGCTTAGTGACAACCTCCCTACCTCAGTAGTAAGACACTCTCCCGATCTTAACAACAGCACCAGAGTCTCGTAACCTTAAAAACTGCAATCCTGTCACCCTAAACAAATTACTGTCCACTGTAAATTGGTCGCTCCTACACACATTACCCCTTAATGAGGCTGTCCAAAGCTTCAACAATATATTCCTAGAAATCTTTAACACACTGGCTCCCAGTAGAAAAATTAGACTAAAATGTAAATAAGCACCATGGCTAAGCCAGGCAACTCAATCACTTATGAACAAGAGAGACAGTGCCTGGAGAACAAGGAAAAAAAATAACAACTCAGCTTTCTACCTGAACTTATATAAACAGCTTTGCAAACAAACAAAACAGCAGGTCCTACTAGACAAAAAAGAATTTATCAAAAATCTCTGAGTAACCCACATTCCAACCTGAAGAAATTTTAGCACTCAACAAACAAATTACTATCTCCAGGGAACCTCTCTTCACCAAACCCCTTCACTAACTAACCTTCTAATGAAACTGCAACCCTACTTAACAGCTTTTTCATCGAAACAATAGAAAAGCTTACTAATCCAGAAACTCCTGATATTAAGACTTCACCTCCCACCTCATCTCTTCCCTTATTCTCCCTAGCACTCACAACAACTTCCTTCATCAGATCACTTCTTAACAAACTCAAACCCTGTTCCCCATCAGTCGACAAACTCCTGCCATTATATCTCAAACATGCAGCTGAAGCCATAGCATACTTATCAATAGTTATTTTTACTCTGTAAAGGCTTGCAGCCGAGGTGCTAGGAGAGGAGAGACAACTAAAAGGTTTTTATTAAATTCTTATTTTGGAAAGTAGAGCTGTTTTCACTGGTCTTTTGTGTGGTTTCAGAATAATTTGCTTTTGGATAGTGGTTATTTTATCCATGACCAGTGAAATTCTGTGCTCCTTTCCTCGAATTTTTCGAGAAATTAATATGGATTTCAGCAGTGAAGACATGGAAAGCAACAACAGTGTGTCAAGGACAGAAGGAGGAGAGAGTATTATTTGTGGACAAAGAACCAACAATGTAGATACATCCAATGTTGTGATGCCAAGTGCATTTAAAAGATGGGAGAATTCAAGACAGCGTGTTATCAACAACCCCTTTGCCAAAATAGGTAAAAGAAAGATCCATTAACTACGCCAGCAGTGCAAGATTTGTGCTCTCAGCTAGAGAGAATTATTTTAAAGAGACTTCTGTATTTTATAATATCAATAGTCTCCAGAGATATTTGGAGCTAGATATAACACCAAGAGGTTTAAGAGCACTCAAGAATCCATCTTCACCATTTATACCCTCTGAAGAACTGGAGACCCATTTTCAAGAGAGATGGGTAGCTGCTGCTCATCACTGCAGCATTGAATGGGTAAATATATTGGTGGAGAGAGATAGAGTAAAGAGGGAAAAATTACAGAAGGAAACTAAACATTTATGTGAAGAAATTATTAAAACTTCATCTAGCAAAGTGCTTGAGACATTCTTGAATGATACTAATATGAAGTTGGAATCCTATGAATAAGAATTATTGCAGCGGAAGACACACAAGCTGCAAAGGGACATTCGCGATTATGAACAGGAAAGGGCTTTCCTGTTCACCACCAACCAGCACAACAAGAGGCGGAACGTTAGTTTCAAGAGGGATGACATCACTTCCGGGGCACAGGGGAACAAGAGTTTTATGTCGGGGGAGAGTGGAGCATCTTCAGTCGAGGAGGAAGAGGAGTTTCCAGTTCTGCAGTCGGCAGAAGATGAAAAACCTTCGAATACTTTTCGAAACTCCAATAGAACCGACGGTGGCAGTGTCAACCGCAAACGAGGATGGCAGGCATACGACCAGACCAGGGACCCGGGAGATGGACATTATAAAAAGAAAAGTAAATGGACAAATAAATAAGATACTGTTACCTAATACAAATGAATATGTTATTAACCTGTCTGAATATGAATTTAACACAGTGGAAATGAATGTCCTAGAGAAAGGACTGAAATTCATACCCACAGTGTTACCTAGACTTGGTAAGGAAAATGTATTTAAAAGAATATTTCTTTAATCAAAAAAAGGAAGATGATTGTTTAGAAAGTTCAAGCGATTCAGTAACAAGTGAGGACAACTATTTCACATGTGAGTCTGAAACAGAAAGCAATGCTTATACATTGTTTGACCTTAGTAAGATTAAAGCAAATAATACATTTTGCCCAACTAGTAAAAATGCACATATACAACGCTTTAGTAATGCGACACAGTTTTTTGTGGAGAGAGAACTAAAACCTATTATTAAGAAAAATAGGAGTTACAACTTGAATAAGGAAGAATGGTGCAAATTACAGGATATGAGTCAGAACAGAAATATAGTGTTTAAACCATCAGACAAGGGGGGCAAGTTAGTCATATTGAATGCACAGGACTATTATAACATGTGTTTAGAACATTTGAAGAATGAAGGAGTTTATGGTAAAGTGCAGGAAAATATTCTTAAACAGGCACAAGAGTAACTATATAAATTGTTAAGGAAAGGGGACAGGTTATGCTATTTTACAGCTAGGGACATAAACAATAAACTGTATATAAAAAAATAGTACTATAGCAAAATTTTTTGTGTCCCAAAACTGCATAAAAACTTTTTCCATCCCCCAGGCCGCCCTATAGTATCAGCAAAGGGTTCCTTTACACATAAGGTGGCTAGTCTTTTGCATGAAATATTAATAGGAGAGGTAACCAAGTTAACATCATATATTAAGGATTCATATGATTTACTGGATAAAATAAAACAGACAGTCTGGACAAAAGACATGTTTTTCATCACAGTGGATGTAGTTAGTCTTTATACCAGTATTACCCATGACCAGGGTTTGAGGGCTGTGCAATATTTTTTGAAAGAGTCACCAAGGACTCAGTATATAATGGAGTTATTAAATTTTTGTTTAGTTAACAACATTTTTGAATTTGATGGGACATTATATAAACAAAAAATGGGAACTGCAATGGGGGCAGCCTTTGCCCCAGCGTATGCCAATTTGTTCATGGGACTGTTTGAGTTGGAACATGTCTATAGAAATAGTTTTTTCAGGGGTCATGTAATACAATATTTTCGTTTCATCGACGATTTGATTTTTATTTGTAAGGGTGATAGAGAGGAAGCTAAGGTATTTATACAATATCTGAACAACAATGAATATAAAATCAAATTTGATGATATCCATATGGGAGAAGAAATCAATTATTTGGACATAAATTTGAAGGGGCAAGTAGGCAAAAAATTCAAGCTAAAATATATAGGAAGTTCGAACAAATGAGTAGGATGGTACATGCTACCAGCTGCCACCCAGAACATACATTGAAATCTATCCCATATGGGGAAATGTTAAGAGTCAAAAGGCTATGTACCAATGTTAGGAAGCAGAAGTAGAGTGTGACAAGGTTTGCAATAAATTCATGGAGAGGTTATGACCCAAATCAAGTGAAACTAAGTTATAATAAAGTATTTGGAAAAAGTAGCAAAAACAAGATTATGGGAACAAGGACAAAAATAGTCAGCATGTAGTTACAAATTACAAGGAGAATGTTCAAAATGTTTTTGTCACAAAATATACTATTTTTTCTAAAGTATTTAATGAAATGATAAAAATAGTTGGAACAAGACAAGAAGGAGGTACCTTCTTTGGTGAATGTTGAGCTTACTATTTCTTTCCAGAGAGGGAGAAGTTTGAAGGATTTTTTGGTAAGAGGCAGGTTTGAGAGACCAACACAGAAGCTAGCATGTGCAATAACAAGGAAGGGAACTTTCCCTTGTGGAAAGTGTGCAATATGCCCTTACATAATCAGAGAAGCTGAAGATATTAAGGGGAAAAGTTTTAAAACTATAGGAACGTTTAACTGCACTAGCAGGGGGATTATATATCTTATAAAATGCTTTTGTGGCAAAGGCTATATTGGGGAAACTAAAAGAAGTCTGGCTGAGAGAATAAAAGAACATGTTAGGGATGTTAAAATAGGAAGATGAGCAGCCCAGTGGCAGAACATTTTCATTTAGAACATGGGGTATAATAGACAATATGAAAGTCACAATTTTGGAACAAGTATACAACAGACATGGAGATGAAAATGTATTGAAAAAGATTTTAAGAAGAAAGGAAGCAATTTTAATAATGAAATATGAAACTTTGCAGCCTTTAGGAATGAATAAAGAGTGCAATTGGCAGAATTTCATGGGTTAATTGTTAGCTTAACAATTAGGAACTGATTTTATTATGTAATGAATTGTTAATTGATATGGTAGCTGTATAAAAGGACTGTGTGAGTGAGCTTCACTTTTTTACTCTGTAAAGGCTTGCAGCCGAGGCGCTAGGAGAGGAGAGACAACTAAAAGGTTTTTATTAAATTCTTATTTTGGAAAGTAGAGCTGTTTTCACTGGTCTTTTGTGTGGTTTCAGAATACTTATCAATAGCTCCATCCAAGAAAATGCAGTACCAGATATCTGGAAAAAAATCTTTATAATACCCCTCGACAAGGGAGGAAATTCTACAGAACCTACAAATTACAGGCCTATTGCCATATTATCCCCCTTATCAAAGATACTGGAAAAATGTATACACAGACAAATACTAAACCACCTGTTACAAGTAAACCTAATTACACCCACACAGCATGCTTTCTGTCCCTCACACAGTACTACCACTGCCCTCCTATCTTTCACACAACATTGCCCAAGCCAAAGATAATAATAAACTCATATCAGCTCTATTCCTTGACCTCTCCAAAGCATTTGATACTGTTTCCCATCCCATCCTCCTAAACAAACTTTCCAACTTACAACTCTCTACCTTCACTATCTCCTGGTTTAACAGCTACCTCTCAAACAGATATCAGTCTGTCAGATGGCAAACATCCTTCTCCCCTTTCCGTCTTGTTAAGACCGGGGTTCCCCAGGGTTTTATCCTGGGCTCCCTACTTTTTAATATATTTACAAATAACCTCCATGTCTCCTGCCTCCACTCTCCCTTAATACAGTACACAGATGATTCCGCAATTATTAACACCTCCAACAAAATACAAAATCTCCACAATGTCACTCAACAATCTCTGCACCTAGTAGAACAATGCTAACTGAAAACAACCTGCTTCTCAACCCTAGAAGCTTCTCCTCCTTCCAAAAATACCTCAATCCAGCTAAAGACAACTTCATCATCTTATCCTTGGATAATACAATTATCACCACTGACTCAAACACCAAATTGCATGGTGCTACTATAGATGACCAATTCAAATTCGACCTACATATCTTAAACTGTATCAAAAAGTCCAATCAAAAACTAGGTCTCCCAGGGTTGCCAGACGTCCCTATTTGAGCAGGACTGTCCTGCGATCAGCAGCCCAGTCCCGAGTCCCACACTACCAGTTAAAACCCCGGTGAACCAGCATCTGCTTTGTGATTTATGATTGGCCTGTACGCGGTATATGAGCCAATCATAAATCGCTAAGTGGAGACACTTCTGTTCAATGTGGAACAGTGAGCTGTTCCGCATTTAACAGAAGAGGCTCTATTGTGCAAATTTTTGATTGGCTTGTATACCGGCTGAATGCGGAACTGCCTGTTGTTCCGCACAAATGAAACAGCTTTTTTTTTTTTTTTTTTTTTTTTGTCATCATTTAGTGTGAAAGACCTTTTTTTTTTTTGTCCCTACCTGGCCCTTCAGAAATCTGTTTATACCACAACAACAAATATATACCTAACAAATCTAGACCTATACTTGCTCAAATATTTATTCTACCATCCCTGCTGTATGCTGCTCCCATAGTTACTAACCTCCAAAATAATCTCTCAACCAAATTGGAAACCACATATAGCAAAATAGCCAGATTCAGAACAATAATAGCTACAAATCTCATCATTGTATATCCCTGATAAGCTTAAGATGGCTAGACCTCCCCCACATGCTGCAAATATATTAACTACAAATTGCACACAGCGTCCTAAATAACCTCAACTCCTGCCCTTGCACCCATAATTGCACCCTACACACCCAATCATGACCTTAGAAGCACACAACAAAACTTTCCGCAGGTGACCAAGCCAAACAAAAATATTGGAAAAATAATTTACAGTCATTCAATTGCATATTCATGGAACAAACTCCCATTGTCCCGTCACTCCACTACCAAAAGTGACAAATTCAAAAAGCAAATAAAAATTAATTTCCAACATAAATGGATCTGTACTTATCAGGAAATCACCTAATGAATTTTTCTTCTTCTCTCAATTAACAAATCTGCCTGGTATCTCCCTAAACTGTCCACATATATTACTCTCTCTGCAACAAATATAATTTTATATTTTTTTTTATATTGAAATATTTTGTGTAATATTTTTTAACTTAATAATGTATTATAGGTAGGGTCTTAGTGAATTCACAAGCCTACATATTGGGGTATTTATCCTGGCAATGTATTACAATTACCAATTAAGGTTATTTGGTGTGGTTTATTTGCAACACTTGTACTCCTTTAAGTATTTTAATTGATTCACTTAATATATAAGAATTTGTTTTTTTACTATCTGCACATCTGATGAAGTCTTTGCTGAGAAATACGAAACCGCGATGAATGAGTTAAGCGTTAATGGCATTTTTTTCCTGCAATAAAGTCGAGTGACTTAAGTTCATGGATTTGGCTGCCTATCTTCTTCTAAGTGCCTTTGTTTGGATTTGTGTTTGGAATTTTCATTTCGGCATGGTTTCCTTGTTTTTTTGACATTTAAAAAATTAACCAGATTTGTAGGTCACTAATATCTTTGTTAATGAAGCTGACGAAGATATTACTATGGTTTTACAAATGAAGCCTGCAATGCTAATAGGGCAATAGTTGCCAAGGCCCATGATAGAAACAACCTCATAGATTGTTACCATGACAACTATTCTACAGAGATCAGCTATGTACTCAGTGGAGCGACTAAGTCTGAAAAGGTTTAGGAAGGGTACAGCAGTGCTGTACTTTGTACTAACTAGGAGGCGGACTGAAATATTGTGTTGGCCGTAGAGCTATTGTCTTTAGTTTTGGATAGAGTTTGTATGATCTGGTCCATAGGGATTTTGAGGGAAGAATATTTCAGTGACACAAGTGAGGAATTAATGAAGACAGCAGGAGGGGTTATAATAGAACTTTAGCTTATTTCCAAGTTTTTCAAGCTTCTCCATTCTAAAACTGTTCACAAAATAATATTTTTGCTTTTGTTCCCAAAATAATGATTTTGTTTTTGCTCCCAAAATAATATTTTTGCTTTCCTCTGTCTCCATAATTTCATTCCCACTTCTCCTGAGAATTTCATCCTTGAATCTCTTATAGGAGGTAAGCAGTATTTACAAACTTGTATAGTTGTATTTTTAAAAACTGCTGTTAAAATGCTAAGCACATGCTTTTGGATATAGTGTGGATATAACAATCTTTAGATAATAGCAGAAGCAGTCGGTCATTGCCTTGATGTTATACTGGGATGGCATTGTGTTTTTGGCTTCTTTATTAACAACAATGATATCAACAGTAATACATAAAACTAGAACAAGAGTAGAGAAGCATACCACCTGCATTTGTTGTCACTGACTATCATTAAGACAGTGGCATGTGTAACAGATGGGTGAAGAACCTGCTTTCATCCATGAAGCAATTAAATCTGTTTTCTTATACTTCTTTCACACTCCATTCTATATGTATATGTATACGCATACGTATATTTATCTGATGTATACATATATGTATATGTATGTGTGAATGTAGATGTATATGTGTACACACACACACACACACATATATATATATATATATATATATATATATATATATATATATGTATGTGTGTATATATATATATATATATATATGGTTTGCTATCAAAACATGGAATGTCACTTACATGAAACTGGAATGGATGAATGCATCTTTTACAGTTTCCGTAATGTCATTCTGCAAATGTTTGAATGCACACTAGTGAATGGTAGCATACGTTCAGTAATGTACATTCGACGTTCTGATAACAGATCGCACTACAGTGGTGATCAAGAAATTTACCCTTTTCCTCACTGTAGTGCGATCTCAGAGTTGGAACATATAATTTGCCAGGGGTGTGGGGGGTGCAGGGGGGTTGGCCCACCTGCAAAATTGTAAACACTTGTGCTGTAGATGTACAATTCATACGGCAGCTTCAGCACAAATGCCTGCGGGTCTGACGTCACCTCCTGACATTCCGAATTTGGTCAAATGTGGATGTCATCAAGATGATTTTCGACAATTCATTAAAGCAACATTGCCAAATTCAGAACGTCAGTTCAAACAAGTAAGTAGATTTTTTTTTTGATTTTCAACTTTTTGATAGTAAACCTGTATAGATATATAGATAAGAGTGTGTGTGCATGTGTGTGTGTGTGTGTGTGTGTGTGTGTGTGTGTGTGTGTGTGTGTGTGTATTTGTATGGATATGTATGTGTGTGTGTGTGTGTGTGTGTGTGTGTGTGTGTGTGTGTGTGTGTGTGTGTGTGTGTGTATATACATATATATATATATATATATATGTGCATATGTATATGTATATGTCCATGTATGTGTATATGTATATGCATACATATATGTATGTGTATACATATATCTGTACGTATGTGTATATGTATAGGTATGTGTATGTGTGTGTGTGTGTGTATGTGTGTGTGTGTGTGTGTGTGTGTGTGTGTGTGTGTGTGTGTGTGTATATGTCCATGTATATGTATATGTATGTGTATATGTATATGTATGTGTATATGTCTATGTATATGTATGTATACTTATGTGTATATGTATATATGAGTCTACTTCATTTCATCGAAAACTCATTTAGTTTAAACTCAGTTGGTTGGGACCAATTCACTGAAAGCTCACTTCACTGAAAACTCATTTGACTGAAACTCATTTCATCGAATGGTAGTACTGGCAGTGTGTAGAATACTGTAAGGCAAGTAAAACATATATGCCCTTTTCCCCACTGTAGTGCGATCATGGAGTTAGTGTATATATAGTTGGGGGGGCACAGGCCCCCACAATGGGGGGTGGCATAGCCCCCACCTAGTTTGGGTATATATTGTCTTGTGGAAAGAGTTATTCCTCGGAGTTGTAAGTATCCATGTCTATGGTTTAAACTGTATTGTTTTGAAGCTTTCAGTGAAATATAATATAAAACCAAACTGGGTGGGGTACTATGCCCCCCACACCCCCTAACTATATATACACTAACTCCAGGATCGCACTACACTGGGGGAAAGGGCATATACCTTTTACTTGCCTTACAGTACTCTACAAACTGCACTGCCACTACTACCATTCAATGAAATGAGTTTCAGTGAAATGAGTTTTCAGTGAAGTGAGCTTTCAGTGAATTGGTCCCAAGCCAAATGAGATAGACCCGTGTGTGTGTGTGTGTGTGTGTGTGTGTGTGTGTGTGTGTGTGTGTGTGTGTATATGTATATATATATATATATATATATATATATATATATATATATATATATATATATATATATATAGTGGTAAGGGACCAGGGATCACAGGTTGACCACGACCTTAATTTTGACCACCTTGTGTCTACTGTTCTAAGGAAAGCTTTCCACATGGCTCATGTGATAAGTAAAGGCATCACCTCCAGAGCAAAAGAGGTTATCCGGCCCACAATTGAATATAATGCCCCATTTGGTATGGTGTATATATTATCCGATCGAACATTTAGATTAGCAAATACCTAAATGTCGAACTGGTAATATCAAAAAATTAAAACAGTGAACAGCCGATTTAACATAGGGAAGGAATTCCCTCGGCCGCAAAAAAAAATTTAAACCAAAATGAAGTGCCCCCCACATCCCCAAACTAAATATATCAACTCCGAGATCGCTCTACAGTGGGGAAAGGGGCAAAATCTGCATAACAGCCAAGGGAATTCTTTCCCTGCATTAAATCGGCCGGTCACGTTTTTTTTTGCTTTCACTATTACCAGATCGACATTTAGGTATTCGCTAACCTAAACATTTGATCAGGTAATAGGAATCCTTAGGTTTGTACTGTTTTAAGCACCTGCAGCAATTGGAGAGATCTCAGAGGTTTCTAATAAAGAAAATCAGGGGCCTCCAGCATGTGCCTTACACAGACCGACTACATTTCCTGTCACTATACTCCGTATTATATAGACTTCTTAGGGGAGACATGCCTGGCCTACAGAGCAACCCAAGACCCAAACCTAATGAACTTACTGCATATCCATAAATCAAATGGGTCTAGGGCTACCCATTCCAGGGGATTAAAATATGGCCTGCAACTTAAATAGGACTTGCTGGCGGGGCAGATTTATGTGCCAGCAACTACCATGTCTTTGGAACAGGCTACCAATCCATGTGAAGCACAGCACCTCCATGACACTGTTCAAGAGGAACCTGGAAGAGTGGATGGGGCACCATAAATTCTTACTGGAGATAGTTCCCACAACCCTCCTGGATATGGGCAGTCATCACTAAATGCAATCTTAGTATTCACTAGTACTTCTACCATAATACATTGGGTTGAAATGGTTAGGCTTAAAATGACCTCCAGGTTGACAGTGTAGTAATCTCATCTGATCCTTTGATCCTATGTGCCTGCTGTCTACTGCTATGTGACAGACAGTTGCTATTTCCTCAGTATCTTTCAGCTCCAACTCCACACTAGCATCCCTACTGTTTATGTAACTCTTCACAAGCTATCTTCACTACTTCTGATTGCTTGACCTAGGTTTCTTTTTGGGTAAGTGGACAGCTCAAAACAGGCAACATCTCCAGGTAATATCACAGTATTGAATAAGTGCTACTAGAGTAAACAAAAGAGTGACATATTGAAGGAATTTTGATCTGGTTTAGCTAGCCACTGGTCAATGACAGCAGTAGGCAAAATATCCAGAACAAAGTGCTTCTTGTTTCTGTTACTTTGCTTTGTCTGTAACTTTGTAGCTTTATTTCTGTAACATTTACAAGCCATTAAGAGTTCTCTGATGTCCCTTGTCAGAGGGTTATCGTTAAATGAAAAGCATCAGAACTACTTACACACTTACCATTTCAAGTGCCCCTCGAAGAATCCCACAAATGAGGTTGCAGTAGCTGAGAGAAGAATGTCCCTTAGGAAGTTCTTCTACAAAGTTTGCTAAAGGATTATCTTTGAGGATTAAGGAGAATTCTTCTTCCACAGTATTCCAACAGGTCACACTAGGGGTCACTCCAAGGTACAGCTTAAATGCAGTCTAAAAAGAGAAATAAAAATGTATCAAACAAAGCTATTCTATATTATTTACTATCAAAATGTCTAGGTGAGTTACCTCGACTGTGAGAAGGCTTAACACATAGGAGCAGAGAGGCAAAACTGTGAACACAATTCCTGTCGACTTTCAAACATTAATACATAGCTTGTGTTCGCAGTTTTGAGCGTTGGTGTTTTGAAGTGCATTGCACTACAGTGGGGATCAGGAAAATTACTCTTTTCCTCACTGTAGTGCGATCTTGGAGTTAGAATATATATGTAGCAGGGAGTGTGGGGAGTTTGCCCACTTCAAAACAGTAGCAAATTCTCTGCATCGTAGTGTATATTTTCTGGATGGTGAGAGGTCGAATCTTGTGGCTGGATGTTTTTTTGTTGTTCAGGGTCAGGGATGTGCATAGTCGAGGTAGGTCACCTTGACATTTTCACAGTAAACAATATATATATATTTATGTTTACAAAGGTCTGGCACTTTTTATTATAAAGTTTAATTATTAGTGCTAAGCATTTTCATCAGTCTGTCATGCCACAATCAGTCAGTATAGTACATCTGGAAATTCTAAGCAGCATGAGAAGCTGGTGCAAAACATCAGGGGGCATCAAATAATAAAGTTAACTGAAAGGTATCATGGGAAACTGAAATGTATGTGTCTCCACCAGTTACATGAGCTAAAGCAGCTGTACTATTGTAGCTGTAACACGGAAAATAAGCTCATCTGTGTACTAGCATAAGGGATAATATAGCATGAGCTTTAAATAATGACATGCTTTTTACTTCGAGATGTTGCCAAATGACAACAGTACATGAGAAAAGCTCTAAGGTCACCAATGATGCCTGCAGACTTTAAAAATTAATAATTACATTGTCAAACAAAGTGTGGCATGCATTTTTGAATGTTGTAAGAGTATAGGGTATTTTCAAGACAGTACAATCTGATTTTAAACTTAAAACTTTTTAAGCATCATAATCACAAAAAATGTTGACTTCTGTTTAACCAGCTGTCCTTTGTTTCACACAGCCCGTACTAAATTCTATTACCCTTAACATTTTAGCCTCCTTCAGAATTCAGATACTGAAAGCTATAAAAGAAATATACAAATATCAAGGAATTATTGCTTTATGAAATACAAATTGGGGGTTTATTGCGTATCATGAATACTTGGATGAGATTGAGGCCTCATTAAATGAAAATGTCACAGAGCTCTAGTCATAGCCCATGTTTTCTGTAAATCAGAAGTAATCTAAAATTTGTCAAAATGCTGTCATTAATAAACATCTTTTACACCATGGAACATGGAACACTGGAATGTAGAACACAAGTTAACTCATTAACACTTATGTGGTATGGAGTGGCACACTTTTAGCAGTCTACACACATCTTGCATTCCAGAGCATTTTCTGACGTTATTCCCAGAGCATTTTTGGAAAAAATCAACTTAAAAAGAATAAGATAAACAAATGAAAAGATTTTGTAAGAACTACAAGATATTAAAGCTGTACAAATAGCAATGTTATCAATAAGAAGTATTTTGTGCATTGATAGTCAGTTTATTCACATTATTTTCATAACTGCTATTATATATTACAATGCACACAAGCACAAAATTATACTTTTTTAAACTTTCACAAATTATCATATCTAGCGTTGCCACCTATCTGTTTTTTTCTGGACTATCCAGAAATCAAACCAATACAGTAGTTTAGAAAACACTGTACAAACTCTAGTATTCTGTTCAAAAAAGACACAGACTATTGAAGTTTGTTAAATCTGTGGCTTTACTGTGCTTTTTTACAGAAAAGCATAGTAAATCAGTAGAAAAAAGCATCTGAAATGGGATAAAGAAGGGGTTCGTCCTTGTCTGATATGACAATGACATCATGAAATGTGCAGAATGTGGGTGGGAACAGGGGAGAAGATGGGTGCGGTTATGGGAGGTGCTTGGGGTGTGGCTTTAGTGCAGTTTTCATCACAATAAAAGGTGGCAATCCCAATCATATCTCAGAAATTATACAACTTAGATGTATATAGACAGAACATTTTTATTAACCAGATATAACCTTTCATGAAATAGCAAAAAATTCCTCTGTGAAGGCATGTTTATTGAGATATTTACATAACTATGAAAACATATACTTAATTATATAATTAGTATTTTAAATAACACTGAATATCTCTCAAGATGTGCAACTTGAAATGCAAATATTACACATAGTTTTCGTCAACATCTAATGCTTCAGCTAATGTCATGCAACACTTTGTAAATCACTTGTTTTTGAAGTATTAAGTGCATTTTTTTGCCTGAATCTCCTTGTGTTCTGACTGTGCTTCTCAAACATTTTGGAAATATAGGGTATATTTTAGAGCATTTATTATAACTGTAACTGCCTTAAAATTGCTACAACTCAAGTGCTCTAGGTTGCGCTGCATCTGAAGTGTTTGTGTGTTTTAGCTGCTTTTCTGTATATATGGACGTCTCTGTACATGTAGACTAGCTACTTATTCTGCTGTGTTACTAATCATTTTTCAGTTGTGCATTTGCCTTGCTTCATTTAAATGTTTTAAATCGCTAATTTTGTAGAGTTTTAATTGCATTTACTGTTTAGGACTGCACACTCAAGTGTGTTAGCCTTTTCTGTGTTTATTTACTGTATTATTGCATTGTTTAGCCTGTTTCAACAAAAAAAAATACTATCTTGTTTGCTCGTTTCCCACCTTTTCTAGCCAGTCCATATCCCAGGCTTTGCTTGTCTCAGGACTTTATTTTCTGTGCTCAGAGCTATCCAGACCTTGCTTTGGTAGAGGGAAGTCCTACTGCCTACCAGTGGGACTGGTGAGCATTGTGCTGCCTATCTAACGCTAGAGGAGTGATTTCCAGCTCTGAAATTGTAATTTTATTAGCCTTTTGGGCTGATTTCTATCCCTTTCAACTTTCTGGCTTAAAAATGCATGTGTTTGTACATTTTTCACATCGTGCAGCACTGTGAGGCTACAGTTAAACTATTCCAGGTGCCAGAACGTCTGCTCCTCAAATTTTCCCTTAAAACTAGCTGGTTTCTCAGTAGTAGCACTAAAATCTGAACCCCTGTGAGTAGCAGTTGCTCTAGAACCTGCTGGAAAGCACCAGGAAGCCTGAAATTGATAGAAGCACTCAGCTCTCCTTGTCAATAAGGAGAAATTAAGCATAGGCACTAAACAGCCTATAATTGCAAAGTACCTTGCAAAGATAAGGGAAAACAGCTCTTAAACTTTACAAAAACACCTAAACAGGCATGTCCAAGGGTCAGCTTCCAGTGATTTCTCCTGTCCACCTGGTGAATCTGGGCATACTGGGACAATGCGGCAACTGCCTCATGTACACAGACAATCCTCTCCTCCTACCACCCAACACTACAACCTACGAGAGATGCACTTGCATAGCCAAACTAGAAGCAAAGCTCTCTCCAGCCAAAATTGTGCTAGACAGTCAAGAGGAGAAGGTTAACACCTGCATTACACCTCAAGCAACTCATAGTCCTTCAAAACCCACACCATCAACACCCACACATAGCAACACTAAGCCCACATATGCAGAGGCCCTTAACATTAACCTGTACAAGCAACAAGGACCTCCAAAGCTGAAACGCAAACAAACACCTGTCACAACCAAAGTGACACATAGCTCACAACACAAGTGTGCCACCCAACAACAGCCCCTAAAGCAAGACAATGTACCCAACACTTTAGTCATAGGTAACTCTATAATCAGACACACTGATGTCCCACTCACCAGGGTGAACAAGGAGAAAATTACAGTCAGCTGCCTGTCAGGTGCCAGGATCTGCCACATAACGCATGCACTCAAGTCACTCCACAACAAGTACAAATATGACTCTGTCATTGTCCATGTTGGAGTGAATGACTTGAGACATACCTCCCTGGACTACATGAAAAGTGACATGGAAGAGCTCTTGGATCATATGACCCAGGCAGGTATGACCCTAGCCCTGAGTAGCATCCTGCCTTCGCCCAGAATGATACCACAGTATAAGGACAAAATGATTGACTTCAACAATTGGCTAAGCTTCTGGTGTCATTCAAAGGGGATCCAATATTTGTTTGCCTGGGAGGACATGATTGACAAACCACAATGCTTTGCCAGAGATGGCCTACACCTGTCACCCCTGGGATTCAGGTTACTGGCTAAAGCTCTTGCCACCCCTATAGTGCCTTTTTTAGGCAAGGTTCAAAGGATAAAACCACCACTGTAACAGATACAAGAATGTAAAATCTGAAGGTAATGCTACTCAATGCTAGAAGTCTAAACCTCAAAATGCACTCTCTCGAGGCACTCCTAGAAATGGAGAACATCGATGTGCAGTAACTGAGACCTGGTTCAAGGTTCCAGAGAGCACCCCTGCAATACCAGGCTACAATTCTTATCACACTTTTCGGCCACAAAACCAAGACCGACACACTAAAGGTGGAGGAGTGTCCATATTCGCCAAGGATATTCACACCTCCAGGCTAGTTGCCCAACACAATGCATCTGAAATTCTCCAGGTGCAACTAACACTAGGTAAGACTGCAATCCAAACTGTAGCTTGCTACAGATCCCCCACCATACCCCAAGATTCTCACTACACCTTTCTAAACATACTGGAAAATATTAAGATACAACCAAACACCCTAATACTGGGTGATTTCAACTACCCTGCTATTAATTGGGAAAACTACTCGGGTACCAACTCCTTTTCCCAACGGTTCTTGGAATTCATAAATTCCAACGCCCTGGATCAATTAATCCATTGTCCCACCAGGGGCTCCAATATCCTAGACCTGGTCATTACCAACATGGAAGATAGATGCTCCACACCAGTGGTCACCCCCACATTGGTCAGGTCTGACCATAAGCAAATCACCCTTGACATCCACATCTCACCCCCACCCCCCCAGTAAGGAAACCTCCTTAAAAAACTTCTCCAAAGCCAACTTCAAGCTACTGAAGTCAGAAGTGACAAACTTCACAACACCCACACAGACGGGATCTGGAAGACTGACTGCAGAATCCTGCACTAAAGCACTGCATGAGCACATCCACTCTTGCATGCATCATGCCATCCCAAATAAAACCAAGATGCTCTTCTCCAAAAAAAGGAAGCCAATCTGGTGGTCCCCTGCTATAAACAAATTATACAACAGAAGGAAGAAACTGTTGCAAAAAAGAGAAAAATCCCAGGATGCAAAAAACTCCCTCACCAGCCTCAGTAAGAAGCTGAGATCCCTCATAAAATCCTCAAAAGCTAGTTATGAAAATAAAATTGCAAAAGATTCCAAAGACAACTACAAGGCATTCTATAACTATGTCAAGAATCTAAATGGCAATGCTCAGATCTGCTCTGAGCTACAATAGAATGGCATTAAATATACTGATCCCAAGGATATTGCCAATTTCCTGGCAGATCGATTTAGTGCCAACTTCACCCCCTCCCACCCCCTAAAGGGCCCATCTCAATACCAAAAGATTGCCAAATTCTGATAATCACGGCCACACAGGTAGAAAACACACTCTCCAAAGCTAAGAATACAACATTCATGGGACCAGATGACATCCCAGGCTGTGTACTACATGAACTACGAAATGAACTGGCACCTCACCTAAGTGTCATGTTTAATCATAGCCTCACCTCAGGCTTCATGCCCACTGAGTGGCCCACAGCTACAGTTATCCCGCTCCACAAGGGAGGATCTGCCTTGGATCCCGGGAACTACCGTCCCATCAGTCTGACAAGCCTGATCTGCAAGGGCATGGAACGCATTATCATGGAACTTATAAACAAAGACATTGGCAACCTTCAAACACTGGACCCCACCCAGTTTGGGTTTGTGAAGGGCCGATCTTGTCTCCTGAATCTGATTGACTTCTTCGAATCAGTCTCCAGAGTTGTGGATGAGGGTAAAGCGGTCCACACAGCCTATCTGGACCTCGCCAAGGCCTTCAACACCATCCCCCACTCTGGAATCATAGATAAACTTACTAAGCTGGGCATAAATCCTTACATCACTCGATGGGTTGCCAACTGGCTTACTGACAGAACCCAGACTGTAAAAGTAGCTGACTCCAAATCCAGCTCCAGACAAGTGACAAGTGGAGTACCTCAGGGTTCAGTCCTGGGACCACTCTTGTTTGGCATCTACTTCTCTGAAGTACAGGCCAACACTAAGTGACTCTGGCTAACAAAGTTTGCAGATGACTGCAAACTGGGAGCCATTATTGAATCCCCAAATGATGGGGATATTCTACAAAAGGGCCTTACAGAAACAGATGCCTGGTGCCAGAGTCATGGGCTCAAGCTTAATGCCAAGAAATGTATAGTTATCCCCTTTGGAAAAACAACATGTACCCATGAATTACCACATAGGTGGCAGGACACTAAACATCAAAAGTGTGATGAGAGACTTAGGGACACAGGTGGACAGTGATCTCACTTTCGATAACCACATCACCATAACAGTCAGGAATTCCTTCTATGTGGCACACCTCATCACTAAGGGCTTTTCATACAGAAAAAAGGAGGTCATTGTCCCACTGTACTCATCCCACATTAGAACCATTATAGAGTATAATGCCTCATTTGGTATGTACCTCACAAGACATCTGCAACAGCTGGAAAGGCCACAGAAATACCTCACTAAAAGAATCACAGGCCTAAAGCAGATGCCATATGCTGACCATCTAAAAATACTCCAGCTATACTCTGTGGCATATTGTCTACTCAGAGGTGATCTCTGCTTAACATACAAGGCCATGCTCCACTTAAAGAAATCCCAATCCCTTAGAGCCACACGCTCCAGGGATCTAAACCTTGTCATCACAATGAACAAAACATGCTGGAGGGATAGGTTCCTGACCCAGAGACTCCCCATACTCTGGAATAGACTGCTCATACATGTCAAGCAGAGCGCCTCATTGGTCCTCTTCAAAAGGAACCTTGATGATTTTTTGGGAGATAGGAAATTCACCACGGGGATCATGTCAGTCGCCCTACTAGACAGGGGCCCAGAGAAGTAAATATTGTGGGAAGAAATATCCAGGGAATTGTTATGGATAGGCTTGCATAGGCCCTAGGGCCAATAGCCTAGTACCAACCTATGAACCTATGAACCTATGTGGGAATGCTGTTTATTTTCATAATCACTAACAAACAACTAGTAATATATCAGGTATAGTTTAATATAAATGGACCTTAATAATTAATTTTCCTGTCTTCCACCATGGCATATGACAACATACCCCTTAATAACATTTAGGGCTCTCAGTTATACAACTATGAACATAAATATGAAAATATGAATAATAAGTGAAAGACCATGATTAATTTCTCTACGGCAGGATGTTCTAGATTAACAATCTCAGTGTCATTTTGTTAATAACTACTTGCAGTTTCTAATACTATTATTAGCTGGTAAGTTACTACATTTAACAAGCCAGACCTAAAAAAAAAGTTCTGGATGCCATAAGGAGTGATGGGTGTGAACTGGAAGTGTACAAAAAGGCACTGTAGGCTAGAATGAGTTAAGAAGCAGTTTAGCTCAAGCTACTCTGTAGTTCTCACTGGCTGGATGTGGAACTTCCTCCCACTGCAAATATATCCAGAAAGACCAGCATCACCCAAGTCTAGGATAACATGTTCATTTTGACACATGTATCATGTCTATATTGAAGTTCAGATCAAGTGTTTGTGAGATAAAATTTTTAACATAATTGCTTCCTTTCTTACTTACCAGACTGGTTACACTAAGCATACTGTCTCTTTCAACAGACTAGGGGAAAAGTAGCCAGTATACCAGGGAAATTTCCCTCCTCTTTGGGTGGGAGCATTTCCATGTGTTGACACAAATGCTGACAGTCATAAGATAGATAAAGTGACAGAGGTTCAAAACGGGGAAGTAGTGTGTAGAGACAGAGAGGGAGAGAGTCATCATTTTGAATTAAAAATATATTGAATTAATTGTCATGGACAGGCAAATCAGCATTGTTGAATGACACTACAATAACTGATAATATGGGGATTTGCCTGCAGCTTCAACAGTATGATGAAATTCCACCAGAGTGAGGCCTGTATTCTTATCCTTAGGGTCTTAGACAAGCTGGAATGAATACATTGTCAGGACTGACAGTATTATGTAAACCAATACGTGAAAAGATTCAGAAACTTGAAAAAATCAAGACAGTGTAAACACTAAAAGAACAGAAGCTAAACAGCAGACCTGCGATGAGGCAGTTCACACGGAGATGTATGGTGGAATAATGCCAAATGACATTGGATATAGGCTACCTAAGAGAAAGGGGTAGTTTGGAGGTATGTGTCATTGACAGAAAAGATGTCATAAAAATGTGGTCAGATGTACTCAGGACACCAGTTAAAAGCTTTTATAGGTTTATAGATTAGTACTAGGCTAACTGCCCTTGTGGGCCATTTAAGCCTAGCTAACTACCTCATGAGAGAATCAAACCCTGCACCTTGTGTCTGTAAGGTAAACACTTTAAACATTATGCCAACTTCCCATCTCATTAGAAATGCTGTTGCTGACAAATATTTTTTATCCGCAGATGTAATAATTTTGTCTCTTTTTAATGGTATCATTTCAGAGCTACAAACATAGCTTTTGCTGTCAAAGTTCTGTTTGAAGACAGACTTACCTTCAGAATGTGTGCCATGTATACCCTACTATATATATATATATATATATATATATATATATATATATATATATATATATATATATATAGGTTGAATAGCTATTTGAAGTAAGTTTAATGGGAAAGAAGCTTATTAACATTTTGAAGACATTGGGGAGAAAATGATTTTCTGTAAAAGAAATCTGAAACAAGACATGACAATTTCCAGGTATGACTATTAACTTCCCTGCAGTTATTATTGTTTTTATTTATTTATTTATTGTATTTATTTATTTATGGCCCTCATCTGTCTTATAAGATGAGATTATGGACTGACTCAGAAAAAATAATGCATTGTTCTGGAAGATTTCTGTCCACTCAACTTTACCTAAGTGATTACAACACTAGCATAAACGCAAACATTAAATTCTTTGGATATGTCACCTACAAGTATCTTAACAGCAATACTTCCTTAACAACTTCATGAGTTTTTAGTGAATCACTTTTCAACATAAGCAATATTCTGCGATACTTAGACCAAGTCAGGTTGCCTTCTCCCATAAGAAGGAGTAATTCCCAGCCAGGATTGACAATAATTTCCATAAGAAAAATGAGTGGGTCCTCACGATGCAGTGAATTCCAAACTGCTCTCTAAGGAAGGCAGTTGGTTGTTTATTCTGGTGCATGGGGTAATTAGGTAAAAATATCTTTCACTAATATGAATTTTTAGGAGTCTGCCCACATGTTCTGTATTTCAAAAAATTAAGAGCTTTCTCTTTTTGGAAAAAAATCTGTATAAGCATGTTTAGGGACATCATCTGAATTCTTGTTTTGTCACCCCTTCATGACCCAGTGTCAAGAAAAAACTGTTTCTGAGTTGGTTTAATTGTAGTGGGCCATTATTGCTGTGCTAAAACATCCAGTGGAGGACATACTGGAGCAAGATAAGTGGAAGCCACAGAAAATATGATCCCAGGGCCCTATTCCTATGCTCATACGTCACCAGTATTATTATGGAATGCCTGGATATCTGTTTAGGAATACGAAAACATCAATTTCTGTCACTTCTGTTTTTTGTTCCTCTGTCTATTATCCACCATCTGTCATATGCCCGTGTTTGTTCTCAGTCTCCCTAGTGAGATAGACAGGAGATAAGGGAATCCTGGTACAGTATTTTCTTGATGCTAGTGGTTGCTTTTGCCCCTTTATAGTATAGTGTGGTTCATGTACAATGCTACACACACACACACACACACACACACACACACACACACACACACACACACACACACACACA
The DNA here is from genome assembly GCF_019279795.1 of Protopterus annectens. Taxonomy (NCBI): domain Eukaryota; kingdom Metazoa; phylum Chordata; order Ceratodontiformes; family Protopteridae; genus Protopterus; species Protopterus annectens. Next base: position 835,896,109 of record NC_056725.1, on the reverse strand, counting down.
CACACACACACACACACATGTGCGCACTCGCGCACACACCTACACATACGTGAGCATGTCATTACAGATGACAAGTTTTTATGTTTCTCCTGCAGATTTTCTGTGTGAGTTAGGCTTCCACTGGGAGCCATAGCTTGACATAAAACCCTCCTATGAGATAAACAAATCCAGTAACAAAGTAATACAGCAGTGCAATCTGTTTAAACAAAAACTGAATAAAGACAACGAAACTGTAAAAATCCAAAAGCTTTAATAAAACTGGATTTTTATGGTTTCGTTGTCTTTATTCAGTTTTTGTTTAAACAGATTGTGTTGCTGTGTTAGTTGTTGGATTTATTTCATTTTTGCTTTTATTTCTGGCAACTTTAACCAACGGTTATCGCTTTTTTTTTTTGTATGAAACCTTACTATACCTGGTATAGGCAAGCCTTTTTGCCACACATTCCCACCCACCTCCAGATGGCTTCTGCAGTCTCCAGGCCTGTCACTCAAGCTCAGGTGCCCTAGGTCAGTCAGTGCTTCATTACTCTTCATCATTAAGTCTAGCAAGCATTAAAAAATTTGAAAGCACTGCCAACGAAACGTACCTCACCTCAATGGACTTAGTAAACTTATGAGGTAAAAAAGGAGAGTTTGTGGTCATACTGTTAAACAAACCTCTGGGTCCACATATCTTATGTGAGGACATTAGAAACAGAAACATCAGCCTGAATTTCCTTACAAACCCATGATATGAGGACTTTGATGATATGTATTTTTATGCATGTCTGTGTAAACTAAAACATCACCTGAGGTCTCAGGGAGTCCAAAGCAGTTATAAGTTTCTAGGCTCCCCCCAAGAAGTTTCTGACTTGCAAATATCCAAATCTGACAGATTCTAACGGATTTCATTCATAGTTAGCATCCTAAAAAAGACTACATTCACTTCTTTCCAATCACGTAAAAATACCACTTGTCTATTCTGTCAATTTTTTCCATATTCTGTTCCAAGTGTAAGTTTTTGTTCTGTATACAGATCCTTTGTGAGGCATATAAGGTGACCTGGTGTCCCCATTTCTCTAAAAACTTGCCAACATAATCAAATGCTTTAGTCAGTAAAGCAGAAGTAAATATTTTGGAAATTGATAATTTGATCGCTGGTGCTGCTGTCTCTTTTAAGACCAATGTGTATATGTTGCAGTTCTTGACCAATATATTGATGGAGTCCAGACTGCAGGATCTTGAACTTTATATTGTTTTATATCGCCTGCATGTAAAACAAGTTTCAGGGTACATAATTCAAACTCAACTGCTGGATCTGCTCCCCTCTGCATTATGTTGTGGATTTTATTCCTAAACTGAATGACTGGTGAGTCTAACAGGGTGCTTACACTGCCCTGCTGCTGCTGCAAATGAAGCGCCCTGTCCTGCTAGATAACCAACTAAAGCTTTCTCAGCTGAAGGATTAGCTAAGGCTCAATAATGTACCTGCATGAGGGTTCTTTAAAGTTTTAATATGACCTGACTTGTGAGCGAATGTCTGGCTAAGATGCTTACAATGCACAAAATGATTAATTTGCACTTCATAATGTGGACTCACATTTTGCTTCAAAGGTGTAACGTCACTATGTGGGGCATTATGGGTTGAATGTAGGTGTGGCTTGTGTTCTGTACAGCCTCTGTACATGTGACACTATAGCCCACTTCCACATGCATACCTCTCAGCTGCCCAGATTTTTGCTTCATATTTTTGGTGTGTTGCTCATTAAATTTGGGATTTTCTGGATTTTTAAGGCAAATCAGTGAGGAATGAATTCACTAAATAATGACAGTCATTTGTGTTTCATGCTTCATATCCTTCAGAAAATATATAGTAACTCAAGGTCTTTTATTCTAGCAACTTTCTACATTTATAAGAGCACTATTTAAAATGTGTCCCTATTTTTGGAGCTTTGTCCCCCCATTATTTTTGGATTTGTCCAGATTTGTTATGCTGAGAGGTTGAGAGTTATATCCAGACAACATGTTCCTGCCATTGCCTACTTCCATTCTTTGTTTTGTAATCTCTGCAGATCACAACAGCTATACCTTCTTGGGGCTCTGTCAATGCCACTGTGCTCAAATATTTGGATATCTAGACCCCCTCCCTCAGTATCTTACAAGAAAGGGATTTTGAATGTTTGTTGGGAAAGGCTAGATGGATTAAAGAAGAGAAGAGAGTATGCAGGGAGCATAGGAAATAAGCACAAAACAATAAATCTAGTTTTGGAGAATAACCATGTGGTAGAACAGGAAAATACAGTTCTAGAAACAGAATTCACACAATGAGGTTGTAGGCATTTATTTTGGAAATGCATCTAAACAGAAGATATGAAGATGGATTTTTAAAGCAGACACAATTTTAAGGTTTACCTACTGACTGGGAATGTTTACACCTGTGGAGGGGTTATGTGGTCTTAAGATATTTTCTAAATCATGGTTGCATTTATGGGTAACGCTAAAGAAAAAGACAAAGGATGTTTACAGGGAATAAGTTGAATAATATGAGGATACACTGAAAGAGAAATCAATTTTATTTGCAGAAAAAAATAAATAAATGATGACTGTGGATTAAACAGGAAGTATTACTATAAGAGAAAGAAATTAGGAGAGTTCACCATTTAAGACAGTGAAAACATGGAAAATCTAACCATGGAAGAATTTGGAGATGAAGAAAGGGTTGCAGCAAAGGAAAGCTAAGAAATGTTAAAACAGGTAGAAGGAATTTAACTCGTTCACATTTAATGCTCCATTTTTACATTCTTCCATTTAAGCCAAATTGCCAAATGGCTCACAGATAGGACCCAAGAAGTGCGGATTGGTGAGACCACCTCCACCAACAGACCGGTCACCAGAGGAGTACCCCAGGGCTCTGTGCTTGGCCCACTGCTGTTTTGCATATACATCTTGGAAGTCAAGGCTAATGTCAAGGGCCTCTGGCTCACCAAGTTTGCAGTTAACTACAAATTGGGAGCTATCATTGATTCCCTTCATGACACTAACATCCTGCAAGAAGGCCTAACACAGACAAATGACTGGTGCTAGAGCCACAGATTAAAACTTGGTGCCAGGAAGTGCATTATAGTGGCTTTTGGGAAAAACTCCACCCAGGTAAATTACTCTAATGATAAGACATCCCTAACAGTTGACCCAGTAGTTAGGGATCTGGGAACATATGTAGTCAGCAGTCTGGCCTTTGACCAACATGTAGCCAAGGTAGTAAGAAAGTTATTCTGTGTCATCCAACTTATAAGTAAGAGTATGGTATCCAGGTCCAAGGAAGTTATAATACCACATTACTCAGTCCTTATCAGACCTATCATTAAGTACAATGCACCCTTTGGCATGTACCTAACCAGACATGTGCAACAGCTGGAATACTCACAGATGTTCCTCACCAAGAGAATCCATTCTGAACAGCATAACATTTTAACCTTTTTAATTGCATTTACTATTCATAAGATTTTTACATTTGTTTGGCTTATACTTTTTAACTTGATGTTTCAGAAAATGTTCAGAAATCTAAAATGTACACAGTAGGCTAGATGTGTGACATACCACAGCTGATAAGTCTAAATGAGTTAAAAAAGCACTAGGTTAAGACAAGAGGAGATGATTGTGCAGACAGGATAAAAAAGAAAGAAAACTGATGGTAAAATAAATGGAAATAGAGAAATTAATCATTTTTATAAGGTGTGAGAAAAAAAGCATATCATTTGTCTATTTATGAGGTTTGTCAAATATTGCAAGACAGGCAACTGGAGCTAGTGAGGAAGATTCTAAACACAACTTAAGGGAACATTGAAAATAGTCTAGGGAAATGCATAATGGAATAATATAAATTTATGTGGCAAAATGATTAAGAGTCTTTAGAGACAAGCCTCCATTAACTTTAATAAATACAAACTAGAAGTTGTTAACAAAAATGTTGTAGACCAGGTTTAATGACATTTTAAAGGGACAAATAGGACCAGAGGTCAAATTTATAATAGATAAAAAGGAACTAAAACAGCTAATATGAGAAAGAAATATACAGCTACAACTAATGATATGGGATAGAAGCGTAATGGGTACTGATATGGTGCCTTTCAGAGTGTTTGACGCTAGGTATTATTAAATATTGTGGAGATAAAGCAGTGGTCTAAGGATGTTTATAAGAACTGAAATATAAAAACTGCAATGGGGAGGTTTGTTGGAAAGGGACATGCAACAGGTAAAGGAATTAAATAAGGGGGGCTTTGAGTTTGATGGACTTTGGACTTCATCTATGTAGTAAGGAAGAAATGTAAACAAAGAGCAGGACTGGAACATTGGATGGGTCAGTGTTGTTTAACATTCACATATGATTTGATGTATTATGATGACCAGAGGCTCTGCTTCATCTGTATTGTGATGTAACAATTCCTGTGTGTTCTATGCTTAAGGTATCTGAGGTAATGACACTACTGTATTATGATGTAACAAAGCCTGCTTGTTCTATGTTTATGGTATCTGAGGCAGTGACACCACTGCAATTTGATGTAACAAAGCCTGTGTGTTCTATGTTTATGGTATCTCAGGCAGTGATACTCCTGTATTATGATGTAACAAAGCATGCGTGTTCTATGTCTATGGTATCTGAGGCAGTGACACTACTGCATTATGATGTAGCAAAGTTTGTGTGTTCTACATTTTATGGTATCTGCGGGAGTGACACTGCTGTCTTATGATGTAACATAGCCTACGCATTCTATGTTATGGTATCTGAGGCAGTGACACTACTGTGTTATGATGTAACTGTGTGTTCTATGTATTAGTGTCTGAGGCAGTGACACTACTGTATTATAATGTAACAAAGCCTATGTTCCATGCTGATGGTAACTCAGTCAATAACATTATTGTATTACGATGCAACAAAGCTTGTGTATTCCATGCTGATGATACTGAGACTGTAACACTGCTGTATTTTGGTATAACAAAGGCTTTGTGTTACATTCTGATGTTACTTGAGGGTTTGACATTGTGATTGTGTTTTGATGCAACAAAGTCAGATTTTTTTTCATGCTTGTGTCTTAAGTCAGGCTCTGACCCTACTATGTTATGATGTAATAAAGCTTGTATCCTCCATGCTAATGATAACTGAGGCTCTGATACTACTGTAATGTGATGTCATAGACCATATGAGTTCCATGCCAATGGGACATTAGGCTCTGCCTCTACTCTGTTTTGATGTAACAATCCATGTCACATTCTATGTAATGGTAACTGAGCCACTGACATTAGTGTATAGTGATGAAATAATGATTATGAGTTCCCTACTGATGGTAAAAAAGGTTAAGACCAACTGCATTATGACACTACAAAATGGGATTTCTTGCTAATAAAGACTACATCTTTTACATCAATTGTGATGCAGCATAGCCTGCGTTGTTGCATACTGATGGTAATTGGGCTCTGACACTAATGTATTATGATGTAACAAGGCTTGTATTGTTCCATACTGAAGGTTTCTGAGGCTCAGTCACTACTGTATTATGATGTAACAGTACCTGCAGTGTTCCTTGCTGAAAACTAAGACTCTGTCACTATTGTGTTATGATACAAAAGTCAGTGTGTCCATGCTAACGGTAACAGAGGCACAGCTACTACTATATCATAATGTAACAAAGCCTATGTTTTTCATGCTGATGGTAACTGAGGGTCTGACACTACTCATATAAAGTAGCAAGGTTTCTCAATTCCATGCTAACTGTTGCTCTGACACTACTGCATCGTGATGTGCTCCATGTTGATGATGTCTGTGGCTCTGACACACCTGTATTATAATGCAACAAAACTGTCATTTAGCTTAGGCTGTGACACTACTGTATTATGATGCAACAAATCCTACAGTGTTCCATGCAGATGGTACCATGTTCTCTGACACTACAGTATTATGATATAAAAAACAGTTTAGTCCTCCATGCACGCTGTAACTGAAGCTCTGATACTATTGTATTTTGATGTAATAAACTGTGTTGTGGTCCATGCTGGTGGGGACATGGTCTCTGACACTGCTATATTATAATGCAACAAATAGTTTAATTTTCCATGCACATGGTAACTGAGGCTCTGACACTACAGTATTATGATGTAACTAAGCCTGTAGTGTTCCATGCTGATGATTACTGAGATTCTAACATTACTCTTTTGTGATGTAACAAAGCCTGTGTGTCCATGTGATGGCAAATGGGTACTGTATTATGATGTAACAAAACCTGTATATTGCATGCTGATGGTAAGTTAGGCCATGACATAATTATATTATAATAAAAGAAAGCCTGTATTGTTCAATGCTGATGGTAACTGAGGCTCCGAATCTAATGTACTATGATATAACAAAGCCTTTTTTTCCATGCTAAGGCAACTAAGGTTCAAAGGCTTCTGCGTGATGATATAACAAACCCTGTAATGTTCCATATTAAAGACAACTAGGGATCTGATGCTACTGCATTATTATATAACAAAGATTGCATGTTTGATACTGTTTATAACTGAGGCTTAGTCAATACTATATTATGATGTAACAAAGCATGTATTCACCTGAACTGATGGTATGTGGGACTGTAACAAGACCTGTATTGCTACATGCCAAAGCCTGTTCTATGCTAAAACCTACTTGATTGTTTCTGGCACCTTTCTTCATCAGGGCCAACCCACTCCATTTCCCCTTGCTGTGCTCAGGCTCATTCCCACCCACCCACACATCAACTTCCTTTATACCATCCATGCACCTCCCCATCTCTGCCTTCAACCAATCACATATCATCTGCTCCCCTCCCCACCAGACAACCAATCTCATATTCCCACATCTTTACACACTACATATCCCTCCCTATCAGGCAACCAGTAGTCATCTATTTCCCTAACACTCTTCACCTCACACCAGACTCACATTCAAACACACTGCAATCTCATAAATAATAGAAATGTTATTTTTACACATAGTCTCAACAACCTTTCTAATAACCACCTACCTAGTAACAACATACCATGGACTACACATTACATCTATCTCCTCTCCCACATTAGTCAACATTGCCCAAACAACTAACACTCACTCAACCACCTTAATATCACCATACCTCTACAAAAACTCTCACACAGACATATTTTCAATCAAATATTCTCCTACCCAACCATCTCACTTCTTTCGTAAATATTTAAAATTACTTACAAAACTAGCCTACCAGTTCCCATGCATATTATCTCTACTTATTCAATCTGGTGGCATTCACCCTAACCCTGACCCACACTTAGGTTCCCAACCAATCCTACCACATAACCATGGCCCACAATTGAACTCCCAACCAATTCCACCAAAAAATAACCCTAACCAACAACACTACATGATCCACCCCACAGAAACTCTGACCTCCCAATCTTAAATATTAACCTAATGAGTATCTTAAACAAAACTGAGCAACCCCACACTACCCTTAGCCTATATATTCCCAATATTGTCATTCTAACTGAAACCTGGTTAAAACCACACATCAAAGACAGTGAACTGCTAATCCAGGGTTACAATATTCACAGGTTAGATAGAATTAACAAGTGAGATAGCAGCATTGCAATTATCTAGAAGAACACACATAATCTAGACTATTTAGACCACTACCCCTCTGATCCAAATAACTCAGACGTACTTATATGCTGCCTACAACTAAATGATAACAAACACATTATCATCTAGCAGTCTACATTCCCCAAGTACTAATTCAACAACAATTGAAAATCTACTTAATTGGGCAGCAACCACCTTTAACCAAGAAACTATCATTACATGTGCCTTTAACCTAGACTGGTCTTCCTGCTCTTCCAAAAACCCATATAACTGCATTAACCATTTCAACTTTACCCAAATCATTACAACCCCAACTAAGATTGACAAACTTTGCAAAAAACAATCTACATTTGCCTGGATTCTCACCAATAGACCCTCCTTATGCTCTCACTCAGGGTGTCTCCCAGACACTCTCAATGATCACAGGCCCACCTACTGCCTAAGACAAAAAGTAAACCCTAAAAAAATCTATAATTTACAAGTACATCCCTAACACAAATAATTTTTCCCCAGATATCTTTAACTCCCTCCTGAAACAATGTAACTGGTCCCCAATAAAACATCTCCAATTAGATAATGCAATTCAATACTTTAACAACACATTCTTGGAGACCCTAGATAAAGTTGCCCCATCAGGAAAATGGCTAACAAAACACACTAAACTACTCATGAAACAAACAGATGGGGCATGGTCCCATTATCTGGCCACACTAACCAAACAATCCTCCAAAACTACTGACAATTAAGAAATAAAGTAAAAAAATAAACAAAAAAATACCTGCTATTCAACAGCCCAACACAAACATCAAAATAACCCCCCCAAAACTGTGGGCCTCTATAAATCAACTTCTCAATCCCAAATATCCCTCAACCCCTAACCCCTCCTCCCCAAACACTACCATAAGCATAGCCACTCAATTCAACTCTCACTTTACTATTTCCATAGTGTCCCTATTAAACCACAATATCTGCAGCCCACTGTTTGTACCTACCACCTCCACCATCTATCATGCAGCATTTAGCCATAAACCTTTTCCCACAAACTACATTAACAAACTTCTCCATCAACTTAAGCCATTAACTTTAGCAGCCAGTCTCCTTCTCAGTGAATTACTGAAGCAGGCAGTTGACACCAATACTTAGTCAGTCTTCCTACTTATAAATAAGTCCATCTCTGAGCAATACATCCCCAAATTCTGGAAGATATCCCATATCACCCCCCTACACAAAGGGGTACCTCTACACTTCTTTCAAACTACAGACCCATCACAATACTCCCCCATGCCAAAATCCTTGAGAAATGCATACACTCACAAATCCTTCCCTATCTCCTGAAAAATAACCTCCTCTCAGATACTCAACATGGCTTCAAACGCAATCATATCACCACATCCACCCTAATTAGCTTCACAAACATAGTCAACCACTCTAGAAACAATGGCCTTTATGTCTCATCAGTTTTCTTAGACATGTAAAACTTCTGTACCAACTAGCCACATTAAACTTCTCATATTCCACCCTAACATGGTTTCATAGCTACTTGTCAGGTAGACACTAAGCTATTAAATGGTAAGACAACATATCCTCACTTTTATCAGTCTCAGTAGGCTTACCCCAAGGTTCCATACTTGGCTCACTTCTCTTTACAATTTTTACAAATGACCTTAAGTCTGCCACCACATCAGCTAACATTATACAATACATGGATGATTCTACACTCATCTGCTCAGCCAAGACAATCTCAGAACTCCTGCAAAAAACACAAAAAACATTTACAGATGTAGAAAACTATCTTACCTCCAACCAGCTAATACTAAACCCTAATAAAAACAAACTTCTAATATTTACCAACAAAAAACATCTCAACCTCTCCATCCTATTCGCCATCTACTCCACTAACAACACCAAAATAGAGCCAGTAGACCACACCAAACTACAAGGTGTCACCACTGACAAATTCCTCAGTTGTGACCTGCACATATCCCAAACAATCAAAAAGGTACACACAAAACTCAGGGCACTCTATAGAGCCAAACCATTCCACACCCATAATACCAAAACAACCATTGCCCAAAGCCATCTACTATCCTCTCTATTATATGCCACACCAATTTTCACAAATTTAAAGAAAACAAATCTAAATAAGCTGGAAGTCTGCTATAACAAAATAGCCAGGTTTGCCACCAACTTCCCATACAGAACACATCATTGTTTGCCACTCCATCATCTACCTGCCTCATAGATGTCCAGCTCTTATGAATCTAGTAAAACCCTACACTAGCAATAGAACCCATGGCTCATCTGACAAACCTCTCCTAGATGTCTCAAAAGCCAATAATAGCTATGTTGCTGCCTTGTTTTCAAAACACATCTTCAAGATTTGGAACTCAATTCCCTAGCCCATTCTTTGCACAGCTAACCCCTCCAAATTCAAAACTCTTCTCTAGGCCCATTTGAATAAAAACTGGCTATGCTCCTGCTCAACACCAGGTTGATACCACAGTAATTTTCTTGTCACTGTTCATCCTATATTATTTTCTCTTTAATGCTTCTTTCCTTGCCTCTTTTCCCTTGGATTATATATATATATATATATATATATATATATATATATATATATATATATATATAGGTTATTACTGTATATGTTTATTATAATTGTTTTTAACTTGATGAGGCTACCACCCCGGGTCTATATTATATGTTTGAAGTCTGAAAACTTTGAATGTCACACGATTGACTTCATATGAGTGATTTTTTCAAACATCGAACATAAAATATAAACAAACTAAAAATTAAAAAAAACTACCTGAATGCTCTATGTAGGGGGCAAGCCCCCCTGCACCCCCCACACCGCTCACAACTTAAATATACCAACTCTGAGACCGCACTTCATTGAAGTGAAGGGAAATATTCCCTACGGCGATCTCCGTTGAAACGTGCAATGTTTGAAAACTTCGCTCATATGATGTCGATCATATGAGATTCGAAGTTTTCAAACTTCAAACTTATAATATAGACCCTACCACCCCACATCTCTAAGCAGACATATTTTATTGTTTTGTTATCATGGTTTACATTTAAGGATCAACTATTATTATATGTAATTTTGGTGATTAACCATCACAACTGAATTAGATGTATTACTGCTGATGTTTTTATCTTTGTTTTTCACTTCAACTCAATTGTATCACCATGTACTACACCAATTGCTGTATCTTTTCTATGATAATCACTGTTCAATATGCAGCTTGGAGCTTTCTCCCCGGGCCTCTGCTGAAATCTGGTTTAGCTGAAGTGGTTCTTTCTGTTGATGCATCTTAGTGTTATTACATATCGAACAAGATGAAAGTGCTATCTCGATATCCTCTGACATAGAAGGCCAAAATACTAGTCCTCTTGCCCTTCTTTTGATAGAATCAGTTCCTGGATGGCCACGATGCAAGATGGTAGTATACTCTTGTTGCAAGGATTTTGGAACAATCACTTTTGGGCCTTTCATGATGATACCATTGTCAAACAAAATCTCATCTCCATAAGGAAAATATGGTTGCACTTCTACTGGTAAACAAGATTGCTTTGAAGGCCATACGTGACTGATAAAGTGGATGAGCTTCTGAAGTTTTCGATCTGAGGTTGTGTGAATTCTAAGCTCATCAAGACATGTGGAAGAAACATTTCTCACTTCCATGACTTCAAAATCAAGTTTCTCATTTTCATGCTGTTCAGTGGTATTTCTGGACAATCTGGATAAAGTATCAGCAAGATAAAGAAGTTTGCCTTTTGTGTACACAAGACTGAAATTATACTTTTGCAATTTCAACATCATGCATTGCAATCTGGCAGGAGCTGTATGCATAGACTTTCTCAAAATAGTGACTAGAGGTTGGTGATCTGTTTCAATTTGAATTGGACGGCCATAAATATTATCATGGAATTTTGAACACACAAACACAATTGCCAAGTGCTCTTTCTCTATCTGTGCATACTGCATCTCAGTTTGGGTTAGAGTTCTGGATAAATAGGCTACTGTCTACCCTCTTGAAGAATGACTGCACCATGACCAAACTTCGAAGCATCACAAGAAAAAGTAATTAGTTTATGAACATCATATTATCTGAGAGCTGGTGGACTGGCAATTCTCTGTTTCAGGACATCAAATGCTCTTTGATGGTGTTCTGACCAGGACTAGGATACATCATTGCATGTCAACTTTCTGAGTGGTGCTGATAGTTTGCTCAAGTCTGGAATGAACTTGTTTAGATAATTATGCCAAGAAAATGTTGCAAGGCTTGAACATTGTCTGGAGCTGGTATCTCAAGAATTGCTGTTTGCTTGGAAGGATCTGGTCATAAGCCTGAACTGGTAAACAAATTACCAACCTAAGTAACTTCTCGTAGCCTGAAGTTGCACTTCTGAGGATTCAGCTTAAGATTCACTTCACTTGCTCTATCCAGGACTTTCTTGAGGTTTCTGTCATGCTCGGCTTCACCATTACCTCCTACTACAATATCATCTACTATAATAGCACACAGATAACCAGAAAAAATTGTTCCATGGCATGCTGGAAGACTTCACTGCCAGGATTTATCCCAAATGGCATTCTCAAAAATCTGTACCTGCCAAAAGGAGCACTGAAAGTGGTTTAGCAATGAGGATTTTCGGTCAAGCAAAATTTGCCAAAATGAACTTTTCTCATCCAAAACAGGAAAAACAGTGTCTTTTGGCATAAGAGCGGTGACTTCTTCGACTGTACACATTGCATGATGAGGTCTTTTCAGTGCTTTGGTCAAATCTCTTGGATCAATACATATTCTGATATCATCTGAGCTTTTCTTATGAGCTAATACCCATTCAGTCAGTTCGTCAACTGGACATCACACTTTGCTGCACCATTTTATCTAGTTCAGCCTTGACTCTGTTCTGCATAGCTACTGGAACTTTCTGGGCTGGTCTGACAACTGAGGTGACTTCAGGGTCTAACGTCATGGAGTACACAACTGAGAGTTTGCCTAGTTTGTTTTTGAAAAGATCAGCATAGGTAAAGAAAATAGTCTGGGTAAAATTAGAACAGTGGTCTTTTAAGCTTACATGGAGGACTTCCTTATTAAATGAAAGAAATAAAAGTAGTCCCATTTTCAAACTGTCGCTGTGGCCTAATAATGACTGTACATGCCTTTTTACCATGTAAAATTGTAAGTCATAGCTGTTCCCAGCAAAGTAACATGAAAGCACTAATGAACCTTCAGTTTGTATTTCTTCACCAACATAAGCAACAGGCTTTGCACACTTTGCCAAATCAAGCTTCTCACCAGCACATACTCTAGCAAATGCTTCTGCTGACATAACATTGCATTTTGAACCTGTGTCAACTTTGCGATCTATGGGTCTTCCATTTATCTGAATAGTACAAAATACTTCATTCTTTGGCCATAAATCTACTGCATCGACTGTTTTATTAAGCACAGACATACCATCAATATAAAAAGTATGGTCACAGCTTTCTAATTCATCAAATTGTCTCTTTAAGTGTTCTCTTTTAATAAAAGAATGAGCCTCTTTTGATTTACAAAATCTTTGAAAATGATTCCACTTTTTACATTTGTGGCATTGCTGACCAAAAGCTAAGCATTTTCTCTTTCAGACACATGATTGCCACCGCAATTGCAACAGCTGACTATAAGGCTAAGTGAGGGCACATGCTTTGAGTTTGCTGACTCACCCTTGTGCTTCACTGAGACTGTGCATGTTCTGGAATTTGCTAGAAAGCTACTGGGTTTACCAGGGAGTGTTACAGGATTCACAGTTGCTGCCATGTGCTTGGGCCTGCTTCTTTTAACCGTATGTTGTATACTATCAACGTTAGTACTAGAAGATACTGGAAGCATGCATTTCTCATTTGTAAGCATGTATGTGTGCTTTTCTGTGACCTCATATATTTGACAAATCTATATGTCCTTATTCAAAGTTAAATCACTGTCTCAAAGCAAAATCTTTCTCACAGCATTATCTTTAATACCACACACAAGTCTGTCTTTTATCAACTCATCCCTTAAATTACCAAATCTGCGCATTTTAGCTTTGTTTCTCACATCAGTTATATATGCTGCAAAAGTGTCTCCAGTCTTTTGATCCCTAGTGTAAAATAAGTGCCTTTCCATTGTAATGTTCATTTGGGAGTTACACGTTTCTCTAAATTTATGTTCTAAGCACTCAGGGTCTTCCCTTGATTCAGCTGGTATCACAATATGGTGGTTTCACCCTCCCCTGCAAACACAGCAGGTGCATACACAAATGAATGCTCTCTTTCAATGGCTTCTGAAACCAGCTAAATTAAGCAGAATAAATACCTTTCCATGTGCCTCTTTGTTAGAAAATGCAGCTTGTATGAAAATATCATACTCTTGCTCACTCTCCAGTTATCTGCAATATTATTATCAAATACAAGAGAACCAGGTTTTCGAAATACTTCAGCCATGCCAGCAAAGTATGCATAAACACACTGCAAATATGGCCCTTGTAATTATACATGAACATGCACAGACACCAGGTACTTGTAATATTCAAATGCAAAATAAATTCTTCAAAATGCTGTACTTTGTGAAATATGTTTTGAAATGGCTGTATTTTGCAAAATAACTGCACAAACTTGTGACCACTTTGTATACTTCAGATATATTGAATAGTTTTAATTAATGTGAAAAAGTAACACATAGTGAAAAATGCAGTTGTTTTACTTATTTTATACATTTTATGTGGTTTGGACATTGTTTCAAACATTTTTGTAACTATTTCAAATATTTTTATCAATACACCACAGTTTTGGACATTTCGCTTAATTTGAAATTTATTTAGAGCATTCTGAGTGCTTCGTTTTATATTCTTTGACTAAGACATAATTTAAGCAAGTTTTAGTACCTGGAATTCGTTTCTAACCTATTTTGCTAGTTGTATGTGCAGTAAGGATGATCCATTCCTCTATACTCTTCCAACATTGACTGACAGCCTCTTGGTCTTGATTCTGGATCCCATTCTGACACCATGTCACTTGTCCTATGTTATGATTCAAGACGAACAGGTGGGGTAGTTTGTTAATGTGCTTTATTATACAGAAACACATCAGGATGGATAGCAGTAACATAAAATATAAATGAACTGATTAACTGACAGACTTTTACATGCATGCATGCTTACATCTCATCAGCTCTCTACAAAATGGCAGTGTGTCTCGCACGTGCTCAGTATTTATGCACATGTGCAAGCCCATTTTCTTAAAGGTATACATACATACTGATTTACAACCACTATAACTTTATTTATCAACAAATGATCCTTTGTTCCATACAGACCTCCCAACCATTTTGAATTACTCATTTTTTACCGAGTTTTGGGGTCCAAATGAAGGAGTGCCACGATTCCCGAGTGGCACCCCTTCATTTCCGATTTTTCTTTTCTTTTTTTAAATTTTCGTGCTGTCGGAGCTGACGTCATCACGTGCGCGATGACATCAGCACCGTCAGGCTACCAGCCAGTCGGAATTGAGCTCAAGGAGCTTGCATCATCATTTCCGGCTGGTGTTAACTTAACAGCGGGAACGGGGAACAGAAGAGGCAGTCAGCGACTCAGCGAGCCCTGAGGGGGCCGGGATTAATGGCGGCTGGGGGAAACAGCGAAAACGGAGCAGTCAGTGACTTAGCGAGCCCTGAAGGGGCCGGAATGCAGAATGGGGAACAGAAGAGGCGGGGATACAGTCAGCGACTCCTGAAGGGACTGGGATTAATGGCGGCTGGGGGATACAGCGAAAGCAAGCCCTGAAGGGGTCGGGAGATTTAGCGAGTGAGGATGGAACAGAAGAGGCCAAGCACTACTCAGGGTAAGAGAGGTGTGTGTGTGTGTGTGTGTGTGTGTGTGTGGGGCAGAAGGATGAGAGGCTTTAACTCCACGTGAAAGAATGCATCAAAAGTGCATACATTCTATCAGGGCTGACTGACTGGGTGTTGACAGATGCAGTGGTGAACTCATTGCTTCCAAACGAGCTCTAGAAAGTTACCTTCTAACTTTTCATCACTGATTACTAAGTCTTTGATGGTTCAAATTATAAACCCAGGATAAATGCAAGTGTTCTTATTTATAGAAGCGTACTTATTAACTATAAAAGTATAAATGGCAGAACAGTTCTGGGCAAACTTGTTGCCATAATGGTATTATTCAATTACACTCAAATGCTTGAATACAATAAACAAATTAGTGTTAATTTTTGTAATTTTTATGAACAACTTAAATACATCAGTAAATGTTCAAGTTATGTAGAAACTGTAACCAGCATTTTTGTTCATCCTGTTTTTAGGTTTCATATGAGGCCTGGCAGTTTCATACAAGTTCATGTTACTTGGTTATTGAAATACTTAGAGAAGTATGAAAAAAGTATGTCACTTATGAATATTAACATCACTTAATATCTGTTTAGATATTTCAGGCATGGTCAAGTATTAGTGGGAGTTTTGTTACCTGTCAAGAAAGCTTTAAAGTAATGCATTTCAATAGTCTGTATTTAGGATGGTTCTGCAGATATTAAAGAAAACATAAATGAATGAAAGTTTACAGCTAGAGGCATCACTAGACTGATCTTATAGAAACACTAGAAGGCATTAGTAGGATTTAGAAAATGTGCTGCTGAACTTTAATCGATACCCTATGAAACAATTTGTATTCCCCTATTATTGTTTTTGTGCTAACAGTTCAGAGGTATGGTGAGTGAGAAGTGAGAACTGAATTTGTATTCCCCCATTATTGGCTTTGTTGTTTGTCCATGTTTTATGTGTTGAGGTTAAGAGCTATGTTGAGAAGTGAGAAATGAATTCACTATATGATGGCTATTAAGTTTCAGTCTTCCTATTTTTCAGGCAGCTGCTGATGTGGGATAGTGGTATGTTCTGAATGTAGTGCATAGAGTCCTGGGTTCAAAACCTGCCAGTGAAATGCATGATGGGAGCACAACATTTTATTCCAGCAACTTTACAAAATTATACAAGCAATGTTTAAAATATGCCCCTGGTTTTTGACCTTTTGACCCCCTCCCCCCAAAAAAAATGAAATTGAAAATAAGTGCAAATCGCTGTGCAAGATGCCTATGGCTTACACTACTGTCATTCTATTTATAGTGTGGGTGTGGAAGCAGACTTTTATGATGGAAAAGTTCTGAATTGGGCAGTTTTGTCATTATTGGTTCATGTGTTTTGTTTCATTGCCTACAGTACAGATTACTGGTAAAATGTTCAAACAAATTTAAAATGCGCTCTAACATGTGTGTTGTATTATACAAAGAATATAATTTAATAAAGTCAGGAAGGTGTATAAAGAAAAGAACACATGTATGTTATCTTGTTTTGTGTGCAAGGGGCCAATGATTTGAAAACAGCCCAAAGGTAATCTTTATCCACCACTGGCCAGATGGATTTCAATGCTGTTTCAATGAATGTGAGTTTCAAGGGCAAAGTTTAATGTCAAGCCTATTTTCATTGTGAGACAGTATTATTTTGTTTACCAGATGATATCTTTTAGTGTTTCTGCATTGTTGTGCTGTAAAATGTAAAAATAAAATTCAAATCATTGTAGAAGTAAAGCAGTATGCATACATTAGTGTTTATGGTAAATGGGGCAAAATAGCCAGGTAACAGGACACTGGAATGGCTGCAGGGGGACTCTGGTCTGGTGCCATGTTTTGGTTGTCTGTTCTTCAATTTGCATTCAAAAGTTGGTATCCCACAATTCCATTGGAGTGGGTGGGGTTACATAATTATGTATGCAAATTAGATGTTAATCAGCATACAGATTTGTATCTATTTTTCATGGGCCTTGTCCAGATTTTTGATGTTTCCAGGTTGAGAGGTATGGTTCCATATGACTTTCTTTTATTCCTTGTTCTATTGCCCTAATTGATTTTTCTTCTAAATGACTATAAACTCTGTCAGCATCAATTCCAGTGTATAGTTTATACACTGTCAGAAGGCACGTTATTGGTCTATAATTTTTAGGGTAGCTTGCAGGTTCACTCTTAAGTAAGAGCATTGTTTTTCCTGTTGTTAGCCAAGTTGGTGTCTGTTTGGGGTGCGCATATAAATAGTTCTAACTCATGGCTAAATCTTCGCTATTTATATGCACACCCCAAACAGACAAAGTCAGTGTGGCCATCCTAATGGTAACACAGGCACTGCTATTACTATATTACAATGTAACAAGGCAGAGTCTGACACTATTTAAAAGTAGCAAGGCATCTCTTTTCCATGGTGATCTTAACATGGTCTCTGATACTGCGGTATTATAATGCAACAAACAATTTAGTCCTCCATGCACATGGTAACTGAGGCTCTGACACTACTGTATTGTGATGTAAGAAAGCATGTAGTGTCCTATGCTAATGTCAACTGAGAATCTGTCACTATTGTGTTAAGCTGCAATAAAGGCAGTGTGTCCATGCTGATGGTAACTGACATTTTGACTCAACTGTATTATGATGTAAGAATGACAGTATATTCAATGCTGATGGTTAGTGATGCTCTCCTTCTACCCCTCTATGATGTAAGAAAGCCAGTGGTTCCCCATAATGAAGGTAATTGAGACTCCAAAACTACTGCATTGTGAAATAACAAAGCCTGCAGTGTTCATTGCTGATGGCTGCCCCGGTTCTGAGACCTCTGTATTATGGTTTAATATGTCATTTAGCAATCTACCAATGGTAACTGAGTAACTGACACTTCTGTATAACATGTTCTGATACAACAATGATTGTGTGCTGCATACTGGTAAAAGAGGTTCTGACACAACTCTGTTATGATGCAGCAAAACTTGTGCTTTCTTGCTAATGGAAAATAAAGCTCTTATACTAATATATTATAATGCAACAAATTCTGTATTGTTTATTTATTCATTTTATTTATTTTTGTCTTTATTTACTGAGAAAGTCCAGCTGGCATTTAAGGATAGAAAATGATGCATTAACATATGCCTCATGTACTCTTTACAATAGGGAAAGTGCGCAGAAAGTAATTATGACATTCATACATTTAGAGCAAGATGATAATACATTGGCATATATATATATATATATATATATATATATATATATATATATATATATATATATGTGTGTGTGTGTGTATTGACTTGACATTTGACAATGGGGTTTGCATGATAAGCATGCAGTTATGAGAGTTAAAGTGAGAAACAATTATATAGTTTTAAAAAGATACATTTACTACATACAATTAAGGTAGGAGAAGTATCGTGTGAAGAGTAATAAATGATGACATGCAATGGCTGTTGGAAAGTATTCTGGGTGCTCAGGACAGACAGGAGACAAGTAGTAGAGTAAGACAGATAGTCCACTTATAGGTCTCAGCCTGGTGATGAGCATGAGAAGACCATGTTTGACCAAGATATTGTTTGAGCAGTGATTTAAAGGTGAAGAGTTTGTTGGTGAGTTGTTTTTTTTTTGTATTTACAGGGATGGCACTCCAAAGTTTAGAGATATAGCGGGAGTAAATTCAGTCTCCAGCTGAACTGTTTGACAAGCTAGTGTCTAGTAAAAACTTTTCAGAAGGACAAAGGTCCCTTGAGGGGGATTAGGACAGAAGTGCACTTTTTAGTGCAGAACATTTGCCTGGATCACAAATTAGTTTATAAGTAATTGTGAGTATGAACTGTAGTTGTGTGGTTCAAGCCAATTTACTTCCTTTAAGGCATGGCAATGGTTGGTCTTATGAGTGAGACTGATGCCAAACCTGGCTATTTTATTACACCAGAAGGTTAGTTTGTTTCTTTGTGTAATATTTAAGTTTGTTAGGCTTGGGGAGGCATATAAGAGGTTTGGAAGTAAGAAGGAGGAGGCTAGGGTTTTTCCTTGCAGTATCTGTGAAATATTCTTTGGCCTCATATTAATATCAATGAAAGAAATAGACTGCAGAAGGTCAATAAAATCCAAAAAGTTAGAAGTCTGATAAAAGAAATGAACACCGTAATTAGGACTGTCCATAGAGATTCATGTGACATAACAGAAGTAAATAGGATACATTACTGTGCAGCCAAATAAATAACATATAAAGTCCTACCACAAGAACACAGGATAGTAATGGAAAGGATGTGGAGAAATCAAATGCCATCATGGACGTATAGAGTAAAAAAAACTATAAAACAATTAAGACAAAAAGTGTGACTGTTAGAAGAGTATAGAAGAGGGAACAGATCAACAAAAATACTCAGAAAGATAGATGCGATAAAAGCAATGTGCAATATTATAACAGATCAGGATTTATCATGCACTATCGCAAATAATAAACTAAAAATATCAGCACAGGTAGAAAAACTTAGAAGATACACAGATAAATATAAAGGAAAAGTACAAAATAAGCAATGTATTGATGACCCAAAAAAGTTTTATAGAGAGCTGGGAAATAAGGTAAAAGAAATTGAAAGACCACCAAAATGAAGAAATAGATACATTTTGGGAAATATTTATGAAAATCCTGTGGAACATAACAAAGATGCTAAATGGATAGAAGAAGTAAAAGAATAAGAAGTTCAAATGTACAGGACATGAAATAGGATGAAGTAACAGGCAATGAGATTGAAACAAAGCTAAGAAAAGTCTGTAATTGGAAAATCCCTGGCCCATATGAAGTCCTTAATTTCTGGCTAAAAGTATTAACATCTTTGCATGAAGATTTAGCCATGAGTAAGAACTATTTATATGCATACCCCAAACAAACACCAGCCTGGTTAACAACAGGAAAAACAATGTTCTTACATAAAAGTGAACCTGCAAGCTACCCTAAAAACTATAGACCAATAACTTGCCTTCCGATGACATATAAACTATACACTAGAATTGATGCCGACAGAGTTTATAGTCATTTAGAAGAAAACTCAATTATGGCAATAGAACAAAAGTGGAGAACTGTCAAAATGGGAAGAATATAAGTATGGCATGGATAGACTACAAAAAAGCATTTGACGGTATCCCACATTCATGGATAAAAGAGTGCTTACAAACATATAAGATACACCCTACACTGATAAACTACATCACAGTGACCATGAAACAGTGGCAATTTGCAGTTAAGCCATGATAAAGTACAAATTATTATTCCAGGGATAAAATCCAAAGGGGGATATTCCAGGGTGACTCTCTGTCACCACTGCTTTTTTGCCTTGCCCTTAGTTTTCTGCTTAACAGATTAGGTCATGGTTATAATTCGGCTTCCAGAAAGAAAGTGTAAAGACTTCTCATCTTCTCTTTGTCGATGATTTAAAACTGTATAGCTCATCAGATGAGGAACTGAAAGCACAACTGCAAGTAGTCAAAACTTTTTCAGATGATATAAGAATGTCATTTGGTCTTGATAAATTCACAAAAGCAACCTTTAAAGCAGGAAAGCTGCAGCACCAAGAAAACATTGGTTTGAGAGACAAATGTGATATAAAAGAACTTGAGCAAGAGGGAGTGTATAAATATTTGCTTACTGATGAAGGGTCCGCAATAAAACATGAACAAATGTGAATAAAACTTAGTAAGGAATATTTTAGAAGACTTAAATTAATCCTGAAAACAGTGTTGACATCTAGGAACAAAGTTCAAGCTATAAACCAATTTGCTTTTCCTGTCCTAACTTACAGTGCTTCTGCCATTAGTATGTCACATCCAGCAACAAGGTGTGCAACTATTTCCAGTTCTGTTTTACACAACCTACATTTGTCTGTTTCTTCTATGTTTGACTGACCTGAAAGATTAGATAGGAAAACAAGAAGGATGCTTCATGCTCATCAAATGATTTATAAAAATCAGTGTATACCAAGATTATATATTCTCCATTCCAAAGGAGGGATGGCCCTCCTTGAAATTGATTACATGTATAGATCTACAATTGTGGGATTATATACATATCTGCTGACCTCACAAGCCCCAAACATAGTGAAAGTTTTGAAACACGAGGAGAATAAATCTAGGATGACTTCCCTGATTAGTCTAGCAGAAGCATATTGACATGAAACGGGAATAGAAATTAAACTAGAAGTAAAGAAAAATCAGGAAGCAACTGAATGTGCCAAAAATCAAAAGAAAGAATATAAGGTGAAGGATCAGATGAGAAGGCAAGAAATGTTGATCAGGATCAAATGCAAGAATGGTGAAGGATAGGTGAGTTTAAACCAAAAGATGAAAGGTTAATACTGGCGGCCCAAGATAGTACACTATGTACACGTCGGTTTACAAAGTCCATTGAACATGTGAAAGAAACAGACAAATGTAGGTTCTGTAAAACAGAATTGGAAATAGTTGCACACCTTGTTGCTGGTTGTGACATACAAATGGCAAAAGTACTGTATACTGAAAGGCATAATAATGTGGCAAGACTGTTCCGCTGGGGATTGTGCAAACATTATAATATTAAAGTAGCTAAAAATACTGGAAACACAAACCACAAAGCATCATAGAAAATGATGAAGTCTACATCACATGGTATCACCTATCATCAACAGTTCAAAAGACAGATATCAGAGAACCAGATATAGTGGTCCATAAAATGAAGACAAAAGTAGCATTGATCAGTGAAATAGCTACACTCAGTGACTACAGTGTCTTGCATACAGAGAGACGCAAAGTCATAAAATATCAGGATTTGCACAGAGAAACAAGAGCAATGTGGAAGAAAAATACCCCCAGACAGTTACAATAGCAGTAGGAACAATAGGTCTTATAAAAAATAATCTACAATCTTATTAAGATATGTTACCGATACATGCAACGCCATACAAATTGCAGAAGGAGTCATTACTGGGCACACTGTGGGTGCTGCAAACAGCACTTCTGGCTGACATCAAAGATTGAAACAATACTAATTTCATGAACTTTAATCATACTTTAACTTAGGACTGGGGTCCATTCCTGTCATAGTATTAGAAACCCAAAAGATTTGGAGAAAGTAAAGAATAGATGATAAATCAGCAAACAAAGGAAAATAGTATTGATGGAATTGAATTAATCCTCACGCCTTGGTTAGTACCTTCACAAGGTGGACCATTTTTCACAGAATCTCACCAACACAACACTAATATATAGACTGTATTTTATGTAGCATATCTCATAGACAAAAGTGGGTTAAAAATAAAAAAAGACAGCTGGGTACACAAGACCCAGGATAAAAAAGTGCCCAGTCCTGGTAGGCGACTGGTGCCAGGACTGGAAAAAAATGACAGTGTAGAATCTTCAAGACATGGAAACATTCATACAATGGGGCTAGGCAAGGCTCAGGTGGAAGATGGACCCCGGTTGCAGAAGGAGTAGTCCACAAAAATCACAAAAACTGATAGGCCAAAAAGAGCCATAAAGTTGATAGAGTGAACTATTGAGGATAAGAAAGAAATTCTGTATTGTTACTACTATGCAAGAAGCCCAGAATTTCCAGACGGAAGATATACAAAAAGATTAAGAGAGAAATTAGAGGAAAGAAAAATACTTGCACAAGAAAAACTGTCAGAAGCTTCAAATAAAAATTTGTCTTCATTAATATAACAATTTGTGAAAAACATTATATAGACCAAGAAACCTTGGGGCATTTAGGAAAATAAGTGACTGATGTGTGAAAATATAAAGAATAAAATCTAGAGATTTTTGAAAAGTATAAAAAAAGAAATATGGACATGGGAAAGAGAAATCTGATATGGTGCAATATTTATGCAAAAGAAAAAGCCAAATTAATCAATACAAAAAAACAGCCCCAAAGATATTCGAGGAGAAATACTGATAAAAGGCATCCAGATATTGGAAATTTTACAATACAAAAAATTAAGATCACAAAGAGGAATGTAGAACAGAAGATTAGTAAAGCAAAAGTTAAAAAAATAGAAGCTGAAGTTATGGAATATCTGCAAAGTGAAGGATTTTGTGTAGAAAGTCTAACACAGGTTATATCACAGTATGATGGAACAACAAGTCCCTCAATTAAAGAAAAACAGGAGGAGCAGGAGACGTCTGAAGAAGAAATATGGAAATGGGAAAGAAAAAGAGATTTAATATGGTGTAATATTTATGCAAAGTAGAAAGCAAAACTAATCAACACACAAATAGCAGCACCAAAGATATTTGAAGAGAAATACAGACAAAGAAATAGATCACCTTCAAAGTAAAGCATTTAGCGTAGAAAATCTAACTCTGATAACATCACA
This sequence comes from Protopterus annectens, assembly GCF_019279795.1. NCBI lineage: Eukaryota > Metazoa > Chordata > Ceratodontiformes > Protopteridae > Protopterus > Protopterus annectens. The sequence goes on along the minus strand of NC_056725.1, from coordinate 835,872,288 downwards.
GCAAGATAGAGCAATGGATCCCCAAATTAAGGAGAAACCAGTGAAGTGGGAAACATCTGATCAGTTACCATATGAAGATACTTTGGAGTCTTCCATACGAAACCAGTACAAAAATTAATTTGGAGTTGCCCAACAAGGGAAGGAACAGGAAACTGTGACACAGTCATGTGGAGTATAGGCCAGTGAGTTCCCATATGAAAGAGCAACAGATGACACAGGATGAAACTGAAGAGAATGTGGTTCAGGAAGATGCTCTGAAACTTTCTCTAGACTGCTTTCAGGAAATGGAGAACAAAGAATGTGCTTCAGTTTAGAAGAAAATGATCTAAGAGAGTTATTTAATAGGGTGGACAGATATACTGAGATCAATGAAAGAAATAGAAGTTTGATAAAACAAATGAACAGAGTAATTAGGACTGTCCATAGAGAGTCATGCGATATAACACAGATAAACAGGATATATTATTGTGCAGCTAAATTAATAACAGATAAAGTCTTATCACAAAAACACAGAGAAGAAATGGAAAGGAAGGGAAGAAATCAAATGCCATCATTCAAGTACGGAATAGAGAAAACTACAAAGCAATTAAGACAAGAAGTGTCACTGTCAGAAGAGTATAGAACAGGGAGCAGATCAACAAAAATACTCAAAGATGTGATAAAAGTAATGTGCATTATCAGAACAGATCAGGAACTATCCTGCACTATTGCAAATAATAAACTAAAAATATCAGCACAGGCAGAAAAACCTAGAAGATATGCAGATACGTATAAAGGAAAAGTAGAAAATAAGCAATTTATTGACAACCCAAAAACATTTTATACAGAATTGGGAAACAAGGCAAAAGGAAATGAAAGGAGTTGAAACAAAACCAAAAAAAAAGAAGAGATACATTTTGGAGAAATATCTATGAAGTTCAAATGTACAGGATAGGAAATGGAATGAAATAACGGCCAGAGAGATTGAAACAAAGTTAAGAAAAGCTCCTGTTTGGAAAACCCCAAGCCTAGATGCAGTGCCTAACTTCTGGCTAAAAGTATTGACATCTTTACGTGAAGATTTAGCCATGAGTAAGAACTATTTATGTGCACACCCCGAACAGACACCAACCTGGTTAACAACAGGAAAAACAAAGCTCCTACTTAAGATCAAACCTGCAAGTTATCCTAAAAATTACAGACCAATAACTTGCCTTCCAATGAGACTTATATATCATGATATAACAAACCCTGTTGTGTTCCAGGATAATGGTAACTGAGTCTCTGACACTAATGTATTATGATGTAAGAAAGACTGCGTGTTACATACTGATGTTAATTGAGGCTCTAGCAATACTGAATTGTGATGTAACAAAGCTTTTGAGTTCCATGCTGAAGGAAGCTGATACTCTGAACTACTGTATTATGATGTAACAAAGCCTTTACTGATTCATGCATATGGTAAACGAGGCTCTGACACACAAATGTATTATGATGTAACCAAGCCTATATGGTTAATCCTGATCAAAATTGAGGCTCTGATCTTACTATATTGTGATGCAACAAAGCCTTTAGTGCTCTATGCTAATAGTAACTGAGGCTCTAACATTATTGTGTTGTGATGTAATAGATAGTAACTGAGGCTCTAACATTATTGTGTTGTGATGGAATAAAGCCTTGTATGTGAATGCTACAAAGCCTGTAGTGCTCTATGGTGATGGTAAGAGTGGCTCTATAACTAAAGTATGTTGGTGATACAAAGCTCATAGTGTTAAATTTTGATGGTATCTGAAGCACAGACACTACTATATTATGATGTGATGAAGCCAATGGTATTTTATGCTGATGGTAACTGAGTCTTTGACTATACTCTGTTATGATATAACAAATACTTTCTGCCATGCTGTTGGCATCTGAGGCTCTGACAGTACTATATTGTCAATAGAACAAAGCCTGTATTATTTCATGCTGATGGTAACTGGGGCCCTGACTGCCTTATTATGATGCAATGAAGCCTGTATTGTTCCTTTATGGTGGTAAATGAGGCTTTGACCCAACTATGTTATGATGCAATGAAGCCTGTGTGTTCCATGTTGATGGTAACTGAGGTTCTGCCTTTTCTGTATCGTGATGTAAGAAAGCTTATAGTATTCCATGTTGATGGTAATGGATGCTCTGACACTACTGCATTATGATGTAACAAAACCATTAGCACTGCATGCTGATGGTAATTGAGGCTCACACAATACTAATTTATGATGTAACAAAATCTGTGTATACCATACTGATGGCAACTGAGACACTACTCTACTGTATTATAATGTAACCAAGCCTGTCTGTTCCATGCTGATGTGAACTGAAGTTCTTACATTACTATATTATGATGTAAGAAAACCAGTATATTCCATGCTGATGGTAACTGAGGGTCTGACACAACTAGTATTATAAAACATCAGGGCTTGAATTTCCCATGCTTTTGTTAAGTATCTCATACACTACCATATTATGATGTCACAAACCTTATAATGTTTCATGCTGATGGTAACTTGGTCATTGACACTACTGTATTATGACATCACAAAGCCTGTGAGTTCCATGTTGATGGAAGCTGACACTCGGCACAACTGTATTATGATGTAATAAAGCCAGTAATGTTCATTGCAGATAGTTCCAGAGATTCTGACATTCCTGACCTATCATGTTGCAAGGCCAGTGTGATGTCCTTACATGCACTACTGCAGTATTTTTAACATATTAGGATTCCCTGCATGGAAGCCCAACATCCGGATGGTTTTAAATTGCTTTAAAGGTAAGCCAAACATCACCCAAACACTCCTTGCATAGTGTAGGGCATAAAGATGATGTTCAGGCCTACCATAGTCAGAACTTCTTTGTCACCAGTCCGAACATATCTTTTCACCATTGGTCTGTTTACCTGCATTACCAGTTGAATACATTTTTGTTCTCCAGTGCCTACCTACTCCTGTTTGCTGACTTCTTTGCAGTTGCAGATAAGTGCCCAATTGTTTGTTTTTTTTTCTTGTCTTATTTTGGGCTTAGTGTTATCCAGGAAGGGTAAACACCAGTGTGGGAGACAGATTCCCCATAAAGACCACCATGATAAGTGTCTTTTTCCTAGGAGCTTTTCACAACCATATGTCTTGTTGAATTTGTCAGGCATTCATCCCAAAAACCCTTCACAGTAGATTTCCTTCCCTTTCCTTGTATCTTGTGAACCAGCATCTTAATTTTGTTGCTAAAGATACAATGGAAGTAATCTCCCATCCTGAGGGTCAACCATTAAGGAAGAAGAAGGTGAAAAAGGTACAACTGGAATCTTCCACTATCCAGCCTCTGCCAGGTGTTTCTCCTGAAGTCATTACAAACCCAGAGACTCACCTGGCTGTGTTGTCGAATTTCTCTGCCGCAACTGTGCTGGAGGCCAGTGAGTAAATGGCTGGCAGCATGCCTGAACAGGTCTTGCAGGTGTCCATCTTGGGCATCCGGGGGGAACCACAGTTGATTCTTTCCAAGGGGCAGCCCAGGGGAGTTTCTCCATTTTTAGTTGGGGAAAAAGTTCCTACAGTGGTTCTCAACTGTCATCCTGGGTCTGAGCTTTCTCAGCTTTTTGGAGGGGACGTTTCCATAAAAAAGAAACAAATACTTAAACATGTTTTTTTCTGCTCTTAGGGATCCATAAAGTGACTGGCAGGCCTTTACTCAGGGGCTATTTACTGCTTTAATGTCCTTAAAGCCTCTTAAAAGGTCTAGAGAACATGATTCTTCTGAGCATGAGTCAGATTCTGATGACAAATCCCTGACTTATTCTACACAAATTCCTTCTCCTTTGGTCTATGGGTCAGAAGAGGAGGAGGAATCTATTAATCCTGATATTCCTTTTGAGGAAATTTCCTTTGTGGACACACTCTCTAGGATGATGGATTTTTTAAGTGGGATTGTGCTCAGGTTTCTGATATCCATACGAGGTACTATGAGTTGCTGCAGTTATAATCTCCTAAGCCTGCAGCTGTTTCCCCTGTTTTGGCAGCTTTGCTGGATGCTTATTCCAATGCCTCTCATGCACCTGATTTTCTGCTCCCAAGAAACCTGACAGATTTTATAGAATACCTGAGGATTGTGCTTTTTTATATAAATGTCCTACTGCTGACCCCTCTGTAGTGTCAGTAGCCTCTAATAAGCCATCTCAATTGCTTCCTTCACCCAAGTTATTGCCTTTTGACAAGGACAGCAGAACCACGGACAGGTTGGGTAAGGAGGTTTACACTTCTGCTATTCTAGCTTTTAGGGCTATTAATTATCAGACCCATATGTCTAGGTATGTGTTGCCTCTTCTTTCTCAGGCCTGTCAACTTATTTCTGATTTTCCAGAATCTTAGGGTAAAACTTCTGTTCTTTCCTTGCTAGGGGCTTCCTCTCAAGTTCATTATTCTATGAAATGTAGTTATGATGCAGCAGATGCCTGATCTAGGGCTCCCATTTTTGGTTCAGTAATGAGGAGGTATTCTTGACTTGAGCTTCAACATCTACCTGATGATATTAAAACTAAGTTGATGGATGCTCCTGTGGATTCTGGACATTTGTTTGGGGAAGCTTCTCCTGGTTTAAGTCACTTCAGGATAAGGGTAAGGCCTTAGAGGACCTTAAACATGTGTTTGTTTCTCCTGTGCCTAAATTTCAGAGAAACTACCCCGCTAAGCCTGCCTTTGTTAGTAGACAATCCTGCCCTTCTACTAAACGTAAGAAGAATGGCAAATGGGCTCCTCCTGCTAAGGCAAGTTTTCAAGGACTCCAAAGCCTTTCTTTCTAGACAAACCAATTGCTGTATGGCTATCCATCCCTTCCCAGACGCATTTCTCTTTCTCTTTGCCTTTCCCTTCCTGTTTGGCCTCAGATCATTCAGGATTCTTGGATTCTGTCAATTATTTGTCGGGGGTCCTTCATGGTGTGGATATCCCTCCCTCCTTTTATGGGCATTCCTCAGCCCCCTAAGGAAAAACTTCCCTTTCTTCCAGAGGTTCTTCAAAATCTGACTCCAGGTACTTTTCAAGAGGTTCCTGTGTCCCAAAGAGGGAAAGGGTTCTACTCCAGACTATTTCTAGTGCCCAGGAAAGAGGGCACCTGGAAACTATTCTAGACTTCTCTCATCTAAACACTTAAAAGTCTCTTCCTTTCAGATGTTGTGCCTTCAGATTCTATTTCCTCTCTTGCTCCCTCAGGCCTATATAGTGTCTCTGGATCTCAAGGATGTTTACCTCAATATTCCAACCCACCCTCTTTTCAGAAGTTTTGCATTTCTCTGCTTCCTGGCATTTTCAGTTCTCTGGTTCACCCTTTGGCTTTTCTACTGAACCAAGGGTGTTCACCAAATTCTTTGTAACTGTGATTGCTTTTTGCAGGCTTCAAGGGATCAAAATATTTCCTTACTTGGATGATCTGTTGATTCAGGCATCCTCTCCTGAGACCCTTTTGCAAAGTCTTCATTTTGCTGTTTCCCTTTTACAGTGTCTGGGGTTCACTATAAATTTCTTCTCTGACTCTTTCTCAAGATCATGTTTTTGCAGTTTGCATGATTCAGATGGTGCCACTGCTCACTTCTCCGCCCCCTCCAAATGCCTTAACTCTCATTTCTTTCTTTCACACTCTTCCTCCTCTGGCTTCCATTACAGCCAGGGAGTTTCTGAGACCTCTGGGTTTCATGCCATCTACCATTCTGATGCTAATTCTGGTCAAACTTCACATGGGAAAGTTTCAGTGGTTTCTGAAGTCAGTATGGTTTCAACATGCACATCCTCTAGATGTCGTAGTTCTTCTTTGTCTCAGACAAGAACTTCACTGGTAGGTTCAGCAGTTGTCTCTGAATCCAGAGATCCCTTTTCATCCCCCTCTTCCCTCTCAGGAATTGTTCACAGATGCTTTAGGCATGAGATGAGGGGGCAACATTTGGTTCCCTAAAAGTTCAAGGAGTATGGTTGGTCACCTTGTCAGCAGAAGGAGCACATCAATTTCAAAGAGATGAGAGCTCTTCTGATGGTTCTTCAGGCTTATTATCCTATTTTCTCTCCAGGGCCTCTCACGGTGGTCACAGACAATACCACAGTGATGTGGTATATCAACAAACAGGGAGGAACAAGATCTTACCTTCTTTGTCAGCTGAAACTTCTGGAATGGAATCTTGCTGTATCAAGTGACTCTTCATGCAGTTTATATCCCTTCCAGACAGAACATTGTGGCAGACACTCTGAGTAGGTCTTTAACTCAGTCCCTTGAATGGATGCTTCACAGGGATGTGTTTCTGGACATTATGCATCAGTGGGGTACTCCTCAAGTGGATCTTTTTGCCTCCTCTCTGAACAGACTTCTTCTATTTTGTGCCACAGTCTCAGGTCCTCTGGTGTGGAAGGTGGACACCCTCTCATTTTCTTGGAAGGAGATGCTTCTTTATGCATTTCCTCCCCTTCCTCTCATTGTGAAAGTCTTGTTCAAAATTCAACAGGATGCGCCCAAAATCTTGTTGTTGACTTCCTTTTAGCCATTACAGCACTGTTTCCCTCTTCTGCATTTAGTGCAGGGCAATCATGACAAGTTATCCCACAGGGTAGATCTACTCTCGCAAGACAAAGGGTCTCTCATCCATCCTCACCTGTCCACACTTCAACTGACACTGTGAGTCATAGGATTTTGATTCCTCATAGATACCTTTTTTTCTGAGTATGTGCTGCAAGTCCTGCAGGAGGTCTGTAAAGCTACTGCTAGGAAATCCTGCTTATCCAAATGGAAGAGATTTTCTGTTTGGTGTCTCTCTTGTAACCTGGACCCACTCACTGTGGATGTTCCTTTGGTTCTCTCTTATTAGTGTGAGTTGCTCAATGCTGGTTTGGCCTAGTCTTCTGTTAAGGCCCACTTATTAGCTATCTTTCTTTGTCTGCCTTTTTCTCCCCGTTTAGCTTCTAGATTTGAGGTGAAATTATTTCTTAAAGCTGTCCTTAATATTAGATTTCCCGGGATGCCTGTTCCTCCTCCCTAGCATCTTAATCTTGTTTTGGAGAAGTTGACTGAGGCTCTATTTCAGCCTGCTGCTTCAGCTTCATTGCAATATTGTTCCTGAGAGACTATTCTTTTGTTAGCTCTTTCTTCTGCCAGACAGGAGTCTGAGTTACAGACCCTTATGGCTTGTCCTCTTTTTTTGATCTTTCATGGGAACAGGGTGTCCTTGTGCACTAACACTTCTTTTATGCTGAAGGTGGTTAATGAGTTATCAATTAATCAGTCTATTACTCTGCCTACCTTTCCCCCTCTATACAATCTGACATTGAGAGGGTGCTGAATACTTTGGACATGCATAGGCAACTCAGGGTTTATTTGGGTAAGACTAAGGCTATTAGAAAATCTGATCAGTTATTTCTTTCTTTTCATCCTAGATCTTTGGGATTTGCTGTATCCAATCAAACTATTTCTTCTTGGATTTCTAAGGCTATTTTTGTTTGTTACACTTTTCATGGCAAGAGCCTTCCCTCTTCAGTCAAAGCTCATTCTACTAGACCTGTAGTTTCTTCTGCTGCTTTTTTCAAGGGCTTAGATACTAATTCTATTCTTGAAGTAGCTACCTGGACTTCTGTGCATACCTTTACCAAGCACTACAAGTTGGATGGTATCTCTAGAGCTAGGGCTGGTTTTGCTAGTGCTGTTCTTTATAGCTTTTTAGGGGACTCATCTGCCCCCCCCCCCAGTTTCCACTTGAGCTTTCACACTCTCCCATATGTTAAGAATACTGCTGCAGTGAAGGTAAAACACTGTACACTTGTGTAAAATCTTACCATAATGGTAGCTGCCCTTGCCTTCACTGCAGTATTCCCTCCCTCCATCCCCCTAGTTCTTTGCCTTTCTGAATGTACAGATTACCTCTTGAGTTCCATGGACTGGTGTTCTTACTGGGGCAATCAGTTCTGACTATAGTAGGCCTGAACATCACCTTTATACCCTACACTATGCAAGCTGGCCAGACATTGGGCTTCCATGGCAGGGAATCCCATATGTTAAGAAAGCTGCAGGAGAGAAGGTAAGGACATCTACCATTACGGTAAGATTTTATACAACTGAACTTTCCATGCTGATGGTATCTTAGGTTCTGTCTCTACTGCTTGATAATGTAATTACTCCTCTAGTGTTCTACGCTGCTGGTAAATGGCGCTCTGACACTACTGTACTGGGCTGTAGCAAAGCCTATGGGGTAAGTGCTGATAGCATTTGAAGCTCTTTCACCACTGCATAACGATGTAACAAAGCCTGTCTGTTATATGCTAATGGTGTCTGAAGGTCTGACACTACTGGGTCAAGATGCAAAAAGCTCTATAGTGTTCTATTCTGATGGTAACTCAGGGTTTAAAACTACTGTTTTATGATGTAAGAAAGCCTATTTTTTCCATGATGATAGTTACGGAGGCTTTGTCACTACTGTATTGTGATGTAACAATATCTGTAGTGTTCCATGCTCTGGTTACTGCAGCTCTGACACTACTGTTTTATGCTGTAAGAAAGCCTGTAGTGCCCCATGCTGGTGATAACTGAGGCTTAGACACTACAGTTTTTGGATGATGGTAAGTGAGGCTAAAAGACTACTGTATTATGATGTAACAAATCTTGTGTGTTCCATGCTAATTATAACTGGGGCTCTGAAAGTACTTCCCAGACTAAACTGCTGGGTGTTGTTATTGACAACACTATGAAATTCAACCAATACATAGCCCAGACAGTCAAGAAAGTAAATAAAAATATTGGTGCTCTTTACAGAAATAGACAATACCTAACCACTAGCACAAAGGCTACCATTGCAAGAACACACCTGATCTCCACACACATATGCCTGAACACACCTGATCTCCACACACCTATATGCCTCACCCATTCTGACAAAACTAAAAAAATTCAGACCTAGAAAAATTAGACACCTGCTATAATAAGCTTGCAGAGTTTGCAACAGGCTCCAGCTTTAGAACACACCATTGCCTTGCTCTCAAACAACTCAACTGGCTAGAACTACCTCAGCTCATAACTTTTAACCAACTTACTTTGGCCTATACACTTCTAAATCAACCTGAAAAAACCTGGCCCTGCAAAACCTTCTACTGTCCTACACTAGTAGCCAGTCTTTACGCTCACATGAAAAAATCCTTCTTAAAAGTTACCAAATCCAGAAATGCCACTGGAGATTCCCTCTGTTCTACATGCATAGCTAAAATCTGGAACTCAGTGCTGACAGATATACAGACAACTATAAGTGCTCTGCAGTTTAAAAAAAGACTCAAATCCCATTTACTGAATACAAAGCTATGCTTATGCACCACCCTGGATAACTTATGAGTGCGCTCTTGCACCCCCCCACCCCCGTATCTAACTCCTCTATCCTCTTCCCTATTCGTCTTATCTTCTCCGCACCATCCTTACCTTCACAATAATTAGGACCCAATTTCTGCCCCTAAAACTTCCAGCAAATTTTCTCAATTAGTACCTCATCTATTTTCTCTTTATTATTTTCCCTCTGATAATATAGTATTATTTACCAGTGTTATCTGATAATACAGTATTATTTACCAGTGTTATCTGATAATATAGTATTATTTACCAGTGTTATCTGATAATATAGTATTATTTACCAGTGTTATCTGATAATATAGTATTATTTACCAGTGTTATCTGATAATATAGTATTATTTACCAGTGTTATCTGATAATATAGTATTATTTACCAGTGTTATCTCTCCATTGTTATGCACATACATAAAGTTTTTTATAGAAAGACATAACAGTATCCTCTGCTATTAGAAATGTGTATAAACCTTAGTTTATACATGGAAAAGTCATATATTAAGAATGTGTATCTATTACATTGTATCTGTCTGTTACTTTTCTGTTGTAATGTTTTGATATTTTGTACAATTGTCCTGTTGTAAATATGGAGCTTTTCTCCTCAAGCCTCCACTGAAAAAGGAACTGTATCCGGTCAGACTTTGCCGGTAAACAAATGTAAAATAAACAAATATTAAAAAAAATGAAATAAAATTTATTATGACACAACAAACCTGTATCGCTCCATGCTGATGGTAACCGGAGTTTTGACACTACTGTCCTATGATATGGCAGAAACTGTGTGTTCTGTGGTGATGGTAACAGTCTTGGAAACTACCATATTATAATTTAAACAAGGGCTGTGAGTTCCATCCTGATGAAATTGAGACTCTGATGGTATGGTATTATGATCCAGCAAAGCCATTAATGTTCACTGCTGATGTTAACCAAGGATGTAACACTTCTGTGTTATGCATGTCTACAGGATCTAGACTAAGTCAGTATTAAATCTCATTCCATATTCCTAAGTTATCTAAACTACCCAACTATAGACTGGGAAACCTACACCACCACTAGTGCACAAGCACATAGATTCCTGGACTTTTTCAATATAAATTAGTCAGAAAGTACCTACTAGAGAGAATAACATATTGGATTTTGTCCTTACTAATATGGGACTATGAACTAAACAAAGAAATTTAATTACATAAAACCAATGAATGCTATAGCTGCAAACAGAAGAAAAGCTAGTAATAAATTTCCAGCTTAATCCACAACTTAAAAGTAAACATAAGTTATGATGTAACAAAGCCTGTGTTTCATGCTGATGTTTTTTGAGTCTCTGACACTACTTTTCTGTGATGGAACAAACTCTGTAGTTTTCCATGCTGATGGTAACTGAGAGTCTGACTTCTCTGTGTTATGATTTATGAAAGCCTGTAGAGTTCCCTACTAATATTAACTGATGCTCTGACACTACTGCATTGTGATGTAACAAAGCCTGCAGTGCTCTGTGCTGATGGTAACTGAGGATGTTCATCATAGACATTGTTGCAGTACTGAGTCTTGAGTCTTCCTGCTAAGCAGAAGCCCACTACTGGCCAGAATACACAGATGCAATCAGTCAAAGAATTTTGTATGTTCCCATTTACAGATATAACAGGAACTACCCTTCTAGAATCTTGGCCATTTCATCCTAAACATGACAAATCTAGACAAATGAAGGGGAATAGACCAAGACTTCAAAGAAAGTGGCAAACAAAGCAATGCTCAAGACCACGGGTTCCAATGATCCTGTCCCACCCAGGGACCAGCTGTGATTATTCACCTCCTTCCCCAAATCCCAAACCAACTCAACCCTCCTGTTCCACTCAACTCCCCCCTAGCAAGAAGACTATTAGCTTTCTGCCACCACTGAGAACATTTAACAGTGGACAAATGAGTATTAAAAATCATCAAGGAAGGCTACACCATTCATTTTTGGGAAAACTCAATTTCTAAGGACTCCACCTCCCCCCAAAAAACATGAAAAGTTGTTGCCTCCCATTCTAAAGAATCTGCTTCTGCTTGGCTTCATTCAAAGTGTGTTCACAAAAGCAGTGGGAACAGGGTTATATTTAAGACTTTTTCTCATGTCTTGAAAAGGGAGAAATTGGAGAACTACCCTAGATCTCTCAAGGTTAAAATATCAGAATCACATTTACTGGCCAAGTATGCATGCGGACAAGGAATTTGACTCTGGTTTCAGTGACTCTCCAAGTATGAATTACATAAATGACATACATATAACTATTAGGAACAATACATACATATACATATACATACAAGGTGCAAAGTGCAAGAAATACTGAAATAAACTCTGAAAGAAACAGGTATTAACAATATGTAAACAATATTGCAGAAAATTCCTTCATATCCTAAAATTCAAAATGTTAACCTTGCAAACGTTGTTCTCCTTGATCATTCAAGGGGCATGGATTGGGCGTCTGGGCCTAAAGGATGCCTACCTTCATGTTCTTGTAGGCCAGGAACATGGGAGGAGCTTTCAGGCAGGAGGATTATATTACCAATTATGTGCCTTTTCTGGCTTATCTGGCTGCTCCAAGGGTTTTCACCAAATATCTTGCTCCTCTTATAACTCATTGCAGGACACTAGGTCTCATTGCAGATGACTGTCTGAGTCAGGCAAAGTCTCCTCTAGAACTCCAGACAGCCTTACAAATCACCATGGACTGTTTTCAGAAGGTAGGCATAACCTTCAATTTCTGGAAGTCACAATTACAACCAAGGACACAAATCACCTTTCTGTGGGCAGTTATAGATTCTGTGCAGCAGAAAGCCTTCTTTCCTCCTTAGGACAAAGTTATATTTCTATCAGAATTCCACCTCCAAACCACACACACACACACACACACACACACACACACACACACACACACACACACACACACACACACACACACTTTTGGCAAGGGAATTCCACATCCTGGGTTACATGGCCTCCTGTATAATAATGATTCCTTTGGCAAATATTTACATGCGGAAACTGCAGTGATTCCTACAGAACATTTGGGCACAACACCTACAGCCTCTAGAAACCATGATCTCTCTATTGCCATGCCTGAAAAGGAGCATTTTATGGTGGGAGGAGAGTGTTCATTCGAATCTAGGAGCTTATTTCATTCTCCCACGGGCAGCTCAGACTTTACAGACAATTCAGAGAGGATCTGGGGGCTCACTTACAACATTTCAGAATCCAGGGGAATTGGAAAAAGCAGCAAACAAAACAGATTATCAGTCAGAAAGAAATTCTAGCAATTTTAGTGGCCATTCAGACCATTAAGGACAACCTGAATATGCAGATTTGGACAGACAATAACACAGTTAAGCATGGGGCACAAAGTCTTACCCCTCCTCTGCAGGCTGGCAATGACAATTTGGATGTTACTACAGCAAATCAGTATCAGGATCTAAACTGGATATTGATACAGCAAATCAAAGTAACACTAGTTACATCCTAAATTCTGGGGCCAGCCAGTTTCTTACCAGACTCTCTGAGCTGTATCCTCCTTGACCCCCCCCCCCAAAGAATGGATGCCAAAATGTTTATTTTTTTAATTTATTTATCCTTTGTTGACCAGATTAGTCCAACTAGGCTAGTCACCTCTTTTCAGGGGAGACCCAAGGTGGTATTTAGGGTTCCTATTATATAATCGAGATACAATCCTTCAAATGCGTCTTGATCGAATTTGAAAGCACAAAACAGCAAAATAGCGAAACGGCATATAAGCGATTTCTTCCCCTGGGAAAGAAATCGCTTGACCGCCGCCATTACTTTGCCATTTTCTTCACTGTAGTGTGATCTCGGAGTTGGTATATGTAAGTACGGGGTGTGGGGGGGGCACAGCCCCCCACTTTATGTAATGTTTTAAAGTTTTTATTTTTATTTATTTGTTTTTTTTGTGGAACAGAGATTTTTTTTCCAGGGAAAAAAATCGCTGTTCCATGTGTTTAGGATTGTAAGCTTTCACTTACATGCGGTCGATAAATCAGCGTTCACTTTTTTAAGCATTCGCTGATTTAATATAGACCCGGTATTTATACTACTAGAAGATATTTCTCATATACCACTGGTGGAGTTCCAGATAGAGATCTTTTTGTCTCTTTAGAGAACAGACAACTAAACAAGTTTTGCTCTAGAACCCATCAAATAATGCCATGAAGAGCAGACACCTGCTCTTTCAAATGGACAGATCTGTATGCCTTTCCATTGATACCCCTTATCCTCAGGGTGCATCTAAAGGTGGGGTCAGACAGGACAAATATTGATACTAATTCCAGCTTTCTGGCCCAGGTAACACTGGTTCTCCCTCCTACTGTCCCTCATTGGGGGGAATGCCAAATTTCTACCATTGATCATGGACCTAGTCATCCAGAACTAGGATGTGTAATACATCCAAACCTGACAAACCTAAATCGCACTGATTGTAGCTTTGGATTTAATCACTAAAACTTTGCCTTATTCACCAGATGTTGCATCCATCCTAAAAGAGTCAAGAAAACCTAACACTAGGATGTCTTATTTGCCTAAATGGAAAAGGTTTTCTTTCTGGTATTCTACCTTCATGACCCAATATATTGCAAATACATGAATACCTCTCCTATCTGTTCAAACAAGGCTTATCCTATTCTACCATCAAGGGTCATGCCTCAGCCATATCAGTCTGCATCTCAAATTCACTCCTGTTTACTGTCTGCTGTATTTTAAGCAGTTCCTAAAAGGGATTAATCATCTCATAACTCCTAGAGTGCAACTTGTCCCACCCTGGGACTTGACTTTTGTGCTTGAAAAAGTCACTCTGCTACTTTTTAAACCAGCAGCCTCAGCTCAACTCAAACTTTTAACCTTGAAAACCACTCTACTTCTCACCCTTACCTCTGCCTAGCACACCTCTGAGTTTCAAGCACTAATGTGCAAGGAGCCTTTCCTTCTCTTCCACAGGGATAGGGTAACCCTTAAAACCAACCCCTCCTTTATACCCAAGGTGGTTACAGAATTATTTTTGAATCAAGCCATCCAACTCCCTGTATTCTTCCCAAATCCGCAAAATAAATGAGAAAGGATTCTACAATCTCTGAATGTGCACAGACAATTGACATATTACTTGCACAGGACCAATTTTTTTAATAGATCAGACCAACTGTTAGTAGCTCTTGCTGAAGGTAGGCAAGGAAAAGTTGTGACAAAAAATATTTCAAAATGGATTGCTAATTGCATTATGTTTTGTTATTCTCAGCATGGGAAACAAATTCCTGGTAAAGTCAAGGTTCATTCCACCAGACATATGTCTGCACAGGTCATTCTATAGGCCACTACTTGGTCATCTGTTCACACCTTTACTAAATATTTTTACTTAGGATCAGATTTGAGGACTAGAGGTAAGTTCTCCTCTGCCATCTTACTGAGCCTCTTATATGTAGACAATTGTCCTGTCCATCTACCCCCTTAAAAGCTCTGGGAGCCTTCCCAAGAATCAGTACTGCAACACTGACTAAGAAGACTACAGTACACTTATGTCTACACTTACCATAGTTGCAGATGTTTGAATGGATGACTGTTGGAGACTGCTTGCTCACACTCCAACCCTTCTCTAACTTCTGCTACCCTTTTGTATGGGTTGAGGTGGGTATCCAGCCTGTATTCATCATCTCCCCTCTTTCCTTCCCTTTTTCCTTTAGGTCACTGTCTTTATGTCCTCTCTTGGAAGTTGTAAAGGTCATGATATTGTTTGGGACCACTGGACCCTGTTCTTTTGCCTAGAAAGACGTGAAGGTGGTGCCGGCTGACATACATTTTATACCCCAGTGTCTGGAAGTTGGTGCACCAGCTGGGGGGGGGTGGTAAAAGACTCCAGTATTTGGGTCAGTTGTAGGTTCTACCCAATAACAAATACTTCAGCACTGATCTATTTGAACATCTGCAATTATGGTAAGTGCAGACACAACTGTACTTTCTTATACTACTCTATTATGATACTAGAAAGCAGGTATATTCCCTGATGATAGTAAATGAGGTTCGGATGCTACTGTATTATGAAATACTAAACCCTGTAGTGCTCCATGCTGTTGGTAAGGGTGGCTTTAACACTACAAAGCCTGCAGTATGTAATGTTGATAGTAACTAAGGGTCAGACCCCATTGTATTATGGTATCACAATCCCTTTAGTGTTCCATGCTGATGGTAACTGGGTCTATGACATGACTGTATTATAATGTAACAAAGTCTGTAGTGTTCCTTGCAGATTTACTGATCTAATTAAGTCCCTAGCTTTTACTGAATTATAACCTGTTGCCCTCTCCTATAGTCACAAAAAACTTTTTCACATCTGTACTTCCTTGTCTGTTAAACTGAGAATCAGTACCTGGATGGAAAATGACTCCCCATAGCAATTGGTCCTTACTTACTGATTGTTTTCCATCCCATCTTGCACCCCAGGTGTATCCAAAGGCAAGCGTGCTACCTGTCATACCACCAACACATGCTGACAGTAACTGAAGCACTGACGCTAGTGGTGGCGATGGTAATTGAGGCCTTAGCACTATTGTATTATGATGTAACAAACCCTGTAGCATTGAATGCTGATTGTAACTGCAGCTCTGACTTGAACGGAGTATGATATAACAAACTATGTGTGCTACATGCTGATGGTAATTAAGTCCCTGAGAATTCTGTATTATGGTATTATAAAACTTATAGTGTTCCATGCCGAATGAAGCTGAGTCTCTGATGCTACTGTATTATGATACAATAAAAACAATGTATTCCATACTGATGGCTCAAATACTACTGCATTATAATGAAGCAACGCCTATATGTGTTGCATCGTGATGGAAATTGAGGCACTGACATTACTGTATAATGATGTATCAAAGCCTGTGTGATATATGCTGATGGCAACAGAGGCTCTGTCCCTAATGTATTATGATGCAACAAAGTCTTTGATTTCCATGTGGGTTGTAAATGAAGCTATGACACTGCTGTATTATGATATAACAAAGCTTGACTGTTCCAGTCTGGCCCATACCTCTCAACTGTACAGATTTTCGCAGAATGTCCAGAGTTTTTCCTCTTTTTTTTGGTCTGTTTTTCATAAAATTGGTGTTTTCTGGTGAATTAGTGGCAAATAATTAAAGACTGAAGTCAGAAAATAATGAAAGATATTTGAGTTTCAGACTTGGTACCCTTCAGAAAATTCATGCCAACACAAACCCTGTTATTCTATCGACTTTCTAAGTTTGTAAGAGCAATATTTAAAAATTGTCCCTATTTTTGGGCCTTTGTCCCAGCTTTATTTATGGCTTTGTCCAGATTTCTTGCTCTAAGAGGTTGAGAGGTATGAAATGATAACTGAGGCTCAGACAGTAATGTACTATGATGCATCAAAGCCTGTAGTGTTCCATGTGATTATAACAGGCTCTGACACTACTGTTTGAAGATTTGACAAACGTGTCTTCCATGTTGATGATAACTGGGGTCCTAATGATACTATGCTATGATGTATCAAAGGCTGTGTGTTCTTTTCATGTTATGAGGTCTGAGACTCTGACATTACTATATTATGATGCAATAAACTCTCTAGTGTTCCATGCTGATGGTAATGAGGTTCTGATAACATACTGCATTATGATTTAAGAAAGCCTGTAGTGTTCCATGCAGATGATAACTGAGTCTCAGACAATACTGTATTATGATGTAGCATAGCTTGTGTGTTCCATGCTTGTGGTAACAGAGCATAGCCTGCAGTGTTTCATGCTGATGGTCTCCAACGCTCTGTCACTACTACATAATAATGTAACTACATCTGTAGTGTTCCTTGCTGCTGGTAACTGCAGCCCTGGCACTACTGTACTATGCAGTAACAACATCTATATTTTCCATGCCAATGGTACTGGAGCTCTTACATTACTGTGTCTTGATAGAACAAAGCCTGAAGTGTTTCATGCTGATCATAGCTGAGGCTGTGCTATTAGTGTGTAATGATGTAACAAAGCCTGTTTTTTTCATGCTGATGACAAAAGAGGCCCTACCGCTGCCATTTTATGATATAACAAAGCCTCTGTGGTCTATGCTGATGGTAACTGAGGCTCTGACTCTATTGTATTATGTTGTAACAAAGCTTGTTTCCTTCAGGTTGATGTGAACTGAGGCTCTGACACTACTGTTTCATGATGTGTGTGACATGCTGATGGTATCTGCACCTCTGACTCTACTGTAGTATGAGGCAGCAAATCCTGTAGGGTTCCATTTTGATGGTAACTCAAGCTTTCAAACTACTCTGTTATGATGTAATAAAGCATGTATTTTTTCATGTGTATGGTTACTGTGGCTCTCTCACTACTTCATTATGATGTAGCAACACCTGTAGTATTTCTGTATTATAATTTTCCAAAGCCAGTAATATTCTCGCGAGATGTTAACTGAGGCTAAGACAATACACTATCATGATGTAACAAAGTCTGTATGTTCTATGCTGCTAATTGTAACTGAGACACTAACACTACTGAATTGTGATGTAACAAAGCCTCTGTGTTCCATGCTAATTGTAACTGAGGCACTAGCACTCCTGTATTGAGATGTAACAAAGTATATGTGTTCCATTAAAATGGTAACTGAGGTTCTGATACTATTGTATTATGATGGAACAAAGCATGTGTCTTCCACAGTGATCGTAACCAAGGCATTTGATTTTCTAAAACATTTGCATTATGATAAAATAAAGTGTGTGTTCCACAGCAATTGTAACCGAGGATCTGAAACTACAGTTCCATTAAAATGGTATCTGAGGTTTTGACTGTGCTGTACCATGATGTAAAAAAGCCTCTAGTGTTTCATGCAAATGGTAAGTGAGGCTTTAACATGACTGTATTATGATGTAGCAAAGTCTGGGTGTTCCATTTTAACGGAACCTGAGATTCCCTCATTACTGTATTATGATGCATCAACATGTAGTATTGCATGGTGCTGGTAACTAAGGCTCTGAAACTACTGTATTATGATGTAACAAAGCCTATGCATTCCATGCTGGTGGTAACAGCCTTTGACACTACCGTGTTATTATGGAATGAGGATTGTAGTGTTCCAAGCTGATCATAACTGAGGCTGCATCACATCTGTGTTATGATATAACAAAGCCAGCATGTTCCATGTGATGGTAACTGAGACCTGACACTGGGCTCCCTAGTGAAATGCCTGCATTTGAAATGCAGAGTGCCAACAAGCTGAAATAAAAGACCAAAAACACAGAAAAAGAATGAATTTTGAAAATCGCTCTTCTCCATAAAACTTATTTTTTGTGGAGGGCAAGGCCCCCTGTACCCCTACAGCCCTCAAACTTATATATACCAACTCTGAGATAACAATACCTAGGAGAAAAGGGAATATTCTGAGAAATGACACTTTGGACTTAGTATATATAAGTCTGATCTTTCAGCCATTCAGTCTCGCTATTTCAGAACTCGTCTACCGGGTCCTGATATTTCAAATGGTTTCCTTGACACTGCATTATTATTATGTAAAAAAGGCTATGTGTTCCTTGCTAACAGTAACTGAGGCTCTGACATAATTTTATTATAATATAACAAAGCTTTTCTATTACATCAGGGTGACTAAAAATCTTCAGTACTTTCTTGTCATGTCATGCAGATGCATCTCTGAGGTTTCTCCAGTACAGCATTTGGCTAAGGCTTCCTGTCAGACAGATAAAACCTTTTTTGGGGACTCCTTTTACACACACACACACACACACACACACACACACACACACACACACACACACAAAATCATATTTTGATATTTTGAATATTTTTAGTGCTTTTGTGGTAAATAGCAGTATATCACGTTAAATACTGGCTTTTAAGGCACATTGCTAGACATCCCTTAGTTACCATTACTGTCTCTCTAGGGATTGCTTTTTAGGATTTGGTTGTCATTTAGTGTTCTAGGGCTATATTTAAAGATCACGTTTAATGGTGCGAAAAGACCTTTAGTTTCTGCATTAAAAGGCAAACACTTTTTATGCAGAAACCAAAGGTAATTTTATACCACATTACAAATAAAATGATTTTTAAAATTATTTCTGAATGTGGAAGACTAAACATATACAGCCATGGATTTGATTGGATTGGATTTCTGTGGCTCTGCTTGACAGGGGCACAGGAAAATAATTTTCTTGGGCGGCAAAAGCCAGGGTACCATTTGGCTAGGCTTATATAGGCCCTAGGGCCAATAGCCTAGTACTTACCTATGAACCTATGTTTATGGCATTAATATTAGTGGGCAGGAAGGAGGCAGTTGCATCACTTTGAGCCCCAGCTATAATTATGTTGAGTTAATGTGAGTAAGTAATAGTGAATTAGGTTATGTTATTGGCAAACTGTTAAATTAACAGTTTTTTGCCAAACTAAATTTAATACAGAAATCCATCCTGACTCCATCACACAGGATTGTGTTTTTATGGTACTTTATAGACACTCTCATGCAAAAAGCCTTTTTAGCTCAAGACAAGGTTTAAACTCGTTGAGAAGTATTCCTGAACATTTCTCATCTGGCCAAGGCTTCAGACAGAGAATTCCTCAGTATTCTAGGCCTTATGGCTTCCATGATCAGAATGATACCATCTGCCAGGTAACACATGAGAAAGATTCATTATTTCCTAAAAATGTGTGGGCCCAGAATCTTCACCTCCTAGATTTTCAAATCCTGCTGCTGGATGTGTAAAGTTAGAATTACAGTGGTAGAGGGATTAGATGGTTCTTAATTCAGGACTCCCTTTCTCTCTTCCTACTCCAAAGCAATTGATCTTGACAGACTCCCCAGGGTTTTGCTTGGGGTGCAGTTTTTAGGGCAGTAAAAGTGCAAGATCCCTGAGACAATGCAAACAGTAAAAAAGCACATAAATATCAAAGAAATATTGGCTATGATTCAAGCTTTAAAAGCCTTATATCATCTTTGGCAACCAAAACCTGTTCAGATGATTACAGACAACACTACAGTGATGTGGTACTTAAATAAACAGGGGTCTACAAAGTCATACCAACTATGCTGCTTTGCAATGATGGCTTGGAGTTAGTTCTTCAGCACTCCCTAACTATTCATGCCTCTTATGTACCATCAGAGCAAAATGTACTGGCAGACAAACTCATCAGATGACAGACCTTCATGAGTAGTAACTTAATCCAGACATATTCCAGGAATTGATAGAGATGTGGGGAACACCACAAGTGGATCTGTTGTCCTCCTTCTTTTCCAGTAATCCTTGTGAACAAGCTTGGATAACAGATTCTCTTTCATTCCCCTCGGTCAGGGATGTTCCCATATGTTTTTCCACCCTTTCCAATGATTTCCAAGGTATTTCTGAAGATTCATAAAGATTTACGAAAAATGATTGTGCTGACTCACTTCTGGCTTAGGCAAAATTGGTTCTTCATACTTATGTAATTGGCCAAGGGCAATTACCACCAACTTCCTCACAGGCTGAATCTACTCACACAGGAGAAAGGGAGTTTGATTCACCACAACATCAAACAACTGCAACTGACTGCCTGGATGATTCAATTGTGATACCTTTTAAGCACCTTTTTCACAAGAATGTGCAGCAGGTATTTATTTATTTATTTACATTATTTATTTGTTTGTTTGTTTGTTTATTGATTGATTGATTGATTGATTGATTGATGTTTAATTACTAGGAAAGTCCAATTGGGTAGAACCCCATTTTCAGGAGAGTTCCAGGGAGAAAAGCTCCAAATTATTACAAAACATTTTAAGAATGGTAATTTTACACTCTTCAAAAATAAAACAAAAACATCTGCAGTTTAAATAATTATAACAAAATAGACATAATATAAAAACATTGGTTAAGAATCGATGCAAGTTTTAAGACAAACCTTTAATATTTAGAGACATTTTAGACAGTTTGTAGAAAAAAATAAATGTACGTTAGGCTAATACAAACAAGAATTGCAATATGAAGTGAGGGGAAAAACAAGCTTAGCATATATTTAGAAAGAAAGTCATGGAAGAAAATGTGATAAGTAAGGCAGTATGTGAAGAAGGGAGAGTAAGGAGGAATAAGCAATGAA
Source organism: Protopterus annectens (assembly GCF_019279795.1). Lineage (NCBI taxonomy): Eukaryota > Metazoa > Chordata > Ceratodontiformes > Protopteridae > Protopterus > Protopterus annectens. The sequence goes on along the minus strand of NC_056725.1, from coordinate 835,850,805 downwards.
AAGATGCTTGTTCACATTTAGAGATATAGTTTATGCTGGTTTTGTGCAAGAACAGAACCAGATTTTTGCTAGGAAGTCTTTCATAGTGTTTCTGAAAGATGGGATGGAGGATATAGACCTGATCGATACAGGTAAGGAGTTTCAAGCTTTAGCAACCTTGTATGAGTACAGACAATGCCTAGCAGATTTGATAGGTTGTAGACAGTTTTTGGTCACTGGATCACTATGACTGATTGGGAACATAGCTATGTAAAATGTTTTTTAATGCTGGACAGGCAGATGGATGCTGGATAATTTTATAGGTGGTAAAAAGCTGTGTGTATGTCAGTTGATGAGGCAGTTTTAGCCGGTTTACTGCTACATAGTGGTGGGTTCTGAAAGGAGTATTTGCTGCAAATTTAGTAACTTTGTTATGGCATTGTTCAAATTTTAATTTTTGTGAACCCTGGAGGTTAGTAAGGATGGCAGCACCATAAAGAAGTGTGGGGAGGTTTTAGTTGCATCAGTGACAAAGATTTTGGCTCTGTAAAACATCCCTAGTTTTTGATGAGTTTTTCTTATGCAAGTTTGTATATGCAGGTCGAATGTAAGATTATTATTCACTATCACTCCTAATAATTTGCTATGAGAAATGACTTCAATGGTTGTATTAGCAAGAGAGAAGACTGTGAATTTTGCTTTTTCATGAGAGAGGGATTTGCTGAAAAAGTAGTAGTTTGGTCCGTTTTGGGTTGAGCAGAAGTTATGAGTTACAAAGCCATGTTTTAGTGGCTATTAAAGCTTCCTTAGTAATTTTTTTGGAGGAGTACCATGTTGTCAGATATGCAAATGGGAATGGAATCATCTGCATATTGTATTTAGGTGGCTGGTTGTGTGGAAGTATAGAGGCTGTTGGTGAAAATGGTAAAGAGGAGGGGACCAAGGATAGAGCCTTGTGGTACACAGGTGGTGACTGGGAGGTAAGGAGAGAGTGTGGAGTGCCATTTTACTGACTGATACCTACTGGACAGGTAGCTTTTAAACCACAGAAGGGTGGGCTGAGAAAGACCTAGTGAGGACATTTGAAGTAGAAGTTAGCTGTGACAAACTGTGTCAAAGTCTTTAGACAAGTCTAGAAATAAGGAGACGGTTTACTATCAGATAAACAAACAGCACTTTAGCGAATACTGCTTTTTCCGAACCATATATTCGAAACACAGGCTATCGAACGCAAGAGACATCAACATGCTTAACCGAAAATGTCGAAAACGGTACAGTCGACATTTTCGATATGGAAGGGTTCCGTCGGATATCCAGCATGATGTACTAATACCATCTGTACAATACCACACATCTGGCGATGTAAAACGAGATGCATCTGTATACTCGCCATATAAAGTCAGCGGATATGCAATGTTCTCCAATGTAGTATCGAGTACTACGACATGTTACAACTCTTCAACATCTGTTGTAGATGTCTGCATTAAAGTACACTGTGTGATAGCCCAACAACACATAACATGTTAGAGTAATACCGGAACAAGTCCCATATAGCGGCAGTGACTTCACCATTAGTTTGTGTGTGGAACAAAGTGAAACAACCCAAGTGACAGCAATGTATGATTACTGCGAGACCACGAACAATTGTGACAAGATTACAATACCCGCACCCTAAAATGAACAGTGTTTCGCAACTAGTGCAGTAAAGCCCCTGCACGTGAAGGTATCCCATTTATCCAACAATTTCCTAAACGTCTCCTCTCTGTCCGTGAGCCGTTTACGTTTTGGTGATGGTGGGAGACACAGTAATACGCGAGAGAGCAGATCTTCAACATGATTCTGCTCCAGTTGTATAGCATGGAGTATATCGTAGATATACAGAGTTTTCCTCCCCAGTAAGCTACGAAGGCGTCGATGCCAGCCTTCCACCATATTCTGAGACCTGGGAAAGCCTTCCATACAGGTATCATGATGGCTCCAAAATGTCAAATCGAATAGCGGTGGTAGTCTTTCCCCTGTACTACCTCGCATGCCATACCGTCTGGGTCTACCGAATAGGTAGTTCTCCTTAAAGAATATACACAATGGCTTCCCAGTATCAGGGAATTCCATTTCAATGTCATTGAAGGTGGTTACCACATCATCAGGTTTTAGGAATGCCAACGCAGGTAATTCCTTACAGAGAGTAGAAAAATGTCGACATTGCCCAAATGCAGACACTAAGTGTAACTTCTGAATTTGCCTCCATATGATTTGACAAAAGTGAAACCAGCACCCTTTAGACAGTGATCCTGGGAAGTGTCGTGTGATAGCATTTACTGCCCCCCTCTCGAAATCACTTAGTATCATCTTTGGATTTAAATGTAATGAGTATTCCGTACATAACTGCATAACATTTTCCCAAAATATGTTGTAGCATGATTCTGTTTTTCGATGCAAGCAACCCGTACAGTACAGGAATGGACTTCCTCTTATCAGCATTGTCTATATTGCAATGTATACTGTATAGTTGTTTGAAGTCAGGTGTACGTATTGGGAATGTGCCATCAACCATGATGAACTCGGCGTTACACAACACCTTAAGATTAGTGATTGTAGTTATCAATACAACCTGGTTCGTATCTACGCACTCCGCTGCATGTCTCACTACGAAACTACCATTCTTAATAGGTATCATTTCACTAGTGAGATCCTTAAGGTTAATATAATCCCCGTACTTGTTTGCACATGCCTTACGTCTACTCCGTACAACCACCTGTTTCAAAGCGTTAGTATTAGGTAACTCTACTGTTATGTCGGTTGAACATGTCGCTAATACCTCAGAAACCACCATGCAAGGATCATCTGTTGTCTGTCTAGCCTTTCTCTTTATACTTTCTTTGATTTCCATACATTCTCCTTTGCAAGTGTTTGGTGCGTGGAAATGGGCGTTACTCTTTAACAATATTTCGCCATTAGGACTGCACTCTGTTACACATCTTCCCTTGCACTTCTCAGTGGTTTTCAAGCAACAACACCAGTATTTCCTATCTCCGACTGCCTTTTCTAGGTAATACAGATAGCTATCAATTGTTAGCATGTCTTTCCCTTTCTGGGACTTTACGGTGTGATAAACATTCTGAAGTGTGCCTGGATGTGCACTCGTAGCTTGATCATCACCAACCTGTCAACAGACATATACCAAACATGATTACCCTTGCCAACGTTACAGTTATGACCACCAGTGAAAGTTACAACTTCACACATGACACCAATGCTCAACAGACTATAGTAACTATGACTATATCTATGCTGTCGCTAACACCATTTACTATGACCAGCGTGTACAGCTCCGAAGGTCAGTCTACACCTTTTCCGATTTACCCTGTGGATTCGCACTTTAGCACATCGCTTGGTTAGCAGATGTTATAGATGCATCTTACCTGTGCCATCGCTTGCAGTCTGTACGCTTCACTACTACTTTCCACCACATAGGCATTGCGTTTGTACATTATTCCGTAGTCATTTCTGCGACTACGTACTTTGTTGCATATGAAACATCGCATACGTTTCTTCGAACTACTACCTGACTCGATATATCACTCATTCGGCTATGTGGTGTTCGACATTTCTGCAATGTTTGCGATTCCATTCGCACATATTTCATTCGAGCAAGTGCCGTTCGTAATTACAATAGTAAACCATAAGGGGACACTAGTTTGCCATTATCACTAGCTTCATTAACAGTATCCATATAGGTTAGATAGGCAGTGCTAGTACTATGGGAATGGGAAGGTCTGCTACAAATAGAAAAGATTTTGTAGCTGGTGCCTACTCAATAACCAGGGACCCATTAGGGAGTTTGCACCCCTGGTGCTTAAATATTTCTGTAAGTTACTATCATCCAGTCCTTCTCATACATCTATGAAACTACATTTGTGGCTTGTCTGTCTATGGATCTCTCACTCTTTCTTCTCTGTTTGTGGCCAAACAGTTTATGAAAGAGGTGTTACATATGAGAACCCCCTCACAAACAAATACCTCCATCCTGGGATATCAATTTTGTACTAAGGAAACTGAGTTTGTCACCTTTTAAACCTGCTTCTTTGGCTGAGCTGAGGTTTATTATTTGGAAAACTGTTTTACCTGTTGCTCTGACATCTGCAAGGTGACTATCTGAGTTGCAAGCTCTTATGGTGGGCGAACCCTATATGGTTTTCAATAGAGATAGGGTCAGTCTGTGGACTAACCCCACATTCATGCCTAAAGTTGTCTCAGAGTTCACTTTAAATCATGCTATCAGTTTCCTATTTTTTTATCCAGGGCCACAAAACACGGTATAACAGATTCTTCATACCTTGGATGTGCACAAGGCAACTCAGGTATTACCTTGACAGAACCAAGTCCTTAAGGAAAGCTGGTGAGATATTTATTTCCTATACAGGAACTAAGAAATGTCAACCCATGTCTACACTGGCTATCTCTAGATGGCTGTCCTCTGCTATTGGGTTTTATTACTCCCACCATGACAAAACTACTCCAGGTAGGGTTAGGATCCATTCTACTAGGGCCTTGGCTTTTTTAATGGAATATTGAAAAGGGTGGACTCTAGAAGTATTCTAGAGGCAGCTACTTTGTCCTCCATCCATACATTTACACACTAGTAAAATGTATTCCTTCTCTATGTCCAGAGCAGGCTTTACAAGGACCATTCTCCAGGGGCTTCTGAACTCTTATCCTTTCTGTTCCCAGGCTGGGTAAGCTTTGGTAATCTACCCATAGGCACTGCAGCAGTGAGAATGGTGAACATACTACAGTTGTGTAAGTTGCACTTACCTATAACACTAGATGTTCAAATGTTTCACTGTTGCATTAGCCACACCCACCCACCATCTTCCTTGTTGTACATAGTTGCTATGGGTCACAACTTCAGTTGTTGATGTTGTTGTGGTTAGTCTTTCATTAGTTATAATAGTTGTGTTGTTTCAGAATTATCTCCCTTTTTTAGAAAGTCTTGAAGATGTGCTCTGGGTGCTTTTATACTTCCTCCAAAAGGCAATGTGAGGCATATAAGGCATCCTTGGACCCTGCTCTGATGGACCTTTTTCACATATACAAAACCAATAGCATCAGAACTATTTGATCTAAGGATTTGTACCTTGCTTGTGACATAAATAGAACATGTTGGAGGGACAGGTATGTGTCTCAGAGAATTTCCTTCCTCTAAAATGTGAAGCAGAGATCTTCCCTACATGATTCAAGCATAACCTGGACCAGTGAATGGTAAATCATAAATTCACCCACATGTCTATCACCTATGTCTCTAATGGAGAGGGGTAGACTGTAAATCGTATCCTGGCTTACATATCCCCCTTAAAATAAACCCTAAGGCAGAAATACTTTCAGGATACATTTGGGATGCATGGATAGGCTTATAAAGGCCCCAGTGGTCATTAGCCAAGTATATTCCTATGAACTGATAAAAGGGGTTAGCCTACAGTCAATCAAAGTGACTGTGTGTGTGAGGGAGTTAGAGCTTTGGGAAATCGGCCATGTGCTGGTACAATTGGCAGGATTCAACTCATCGGCTACTGCAGCAGTGAAGAATTTAAACATCTACTGTTATGGGTAAATGCAACTTATAATACAACTGTATTTTCCATTCTGATGGTAACTGAGGCTCTGAAAGTACTTTGTCATGATTTAGCAAAACGTGTGTGTGTGTGTGTGTGTGTGTGTGTGTGTGTGTGTGTGTGTGTGTGTGTGTGTGTGTGTGTGTGTGTGTGTGTGTGTGTGTGTGTGTGTGTGTGTTTCATGATGATGATGGTAACTGAGGCCCTGGTGCTACTAGTTTTATTTATTTATTTATTTTACATTTGTTAACCGGGAGAGTCCAACTGGATATATACCCATTTTCAGTGGAGGCCCGGGGAGAAAAGCTCCAGAGCAGTAAAATCATTAACAAGAGAAAGACATGTTAACCAAAAGGTTCATTAACAATATATAGAGTACACAGTCTTTATACTTCTTATAGAAGTATAGTACATATAAGATAGTGAGTTAACCAAAGGGTGTATTTCCCAACATTCACAGGCTACATTAATATATACATGTTATAGAGGGGGTTAAAGCAAGTATAAAAGGAAGATAGAGTAGATAACTTCATAACTCATTTCTACATGAGAGACATAATATGTCCTTTAGGTTTCTTTACAGTGTTCAGTGATACTATTACCCCAGGCAGACATTACAAAAGCAGTCGATAAGCTGTTACTCTAGTTGCTAGAAACAGAGACATGTGAGTTACTATCCAGGGGTAGTACAGGTACATAATCTGTGATTCAGGAAGTGTGCTTTGAGTAGTTTTTTGAATTGCGTGGTGGAGTTGTTATTTATTATGTTTGCCAGAAGGTAGTTCCAGATTTTAGAGATGAAGTGGCTGTAAATGGATCTACCTGCCTCATTTTTAAAGTTTGTTACCTTAAGAAGGTGTTGGGTACTTGATCTCAGGGATCTGGTAGTGGTGTAGGGCTGGAGTAGTTGCTGCAGGGCTGGTGTGTTGCCTGGATGATGTAGTACTTTGTGAGCAAGTGCTAGATGGTTGACTTGAAGGGTCAGGGGGAGTTCTAGCTAGTTCTTTTTTACTTTTTTTTTGTGGCTATCTTATTCATTGAGGTCAGTAGTTTTTCTAGTAGCTTGCACTCATCTGGTTTAAGATAGGTCAAGCCTAAGGGAGGCATAAATAGGGGTCAATAGGAAGTGTGTAGAGTGACTTGCCTTTGTGTGAGGTGTCTGTGATTGTTTTTTTGCGATAGAGTATTTTTCTTTCTGTGGTCTCTTTATGGTCTGGGAGATATATGAATGTTAAATTTAAGGCTATATTGTCAATTTGCCTAGCAGTTTGGCATGACTGCTGAGTGTGTTGATGGTGGTGTGTTATGAGGAGGAGATTGAAAAAAAATAAATGGGGAGGGTGGAGATCTGTGAGAAGAAAGAGAAATAATTTAGTTTTGGCTGGGTTGAATGAGGTTTTGGTTAGTGATCCATATTTCTACCAGGGAAAAGCATTTGTGTGAGGAGAGGAGCAAGGAAGTTGCTGGCACAGATAATAATGGGTGGTATCATCTGCATATTGGACTATTGAGGCTTTGGGTATGGTGGATGGTAGTTGATTAGTAAATAGGGTGAAGAGTAGAGGACCCAGGATGGAGCCTTGGGGTACCCCTAGGGAGACAGGCAGTAAGGGAGAGAGCTGATTTTGCCATTTTACAGCTTATTGCCTACCATCTAGGTAGCTCTTAAAGCAAGAAATAGTAGAGAAGCTGAGATTTAGGGTGGTTAGTGTATGAAGCAGTTTTTCATGTTTGACCATGCCAAAGGCTTTAGATAAGTCTAAGAGAGTTGCAGATACTAGCAGTCCATTGTTTCTGTGGTTACTGGCGGTATTAGTGAATGATGTAAGTTTGGTGGTGGTGCTATAGAAGAGTCTGAAACCATGTTGCTGAATGGATAGTAATCTGTTTTCTAAGAGGTACTTCATCAATTGCATGTGGACAACCTTCTCTAGAAGTTTTGATAGGGGAAAGTATAGTTATGGGTCGATAGTTACTAAGTTCTACAGAGGTACCCCCTTTGTGCAGTGGTGTAATATGTGATATTTTCCAAAGATGGGGTACTTTGCACTCTGAGATAGATCTGTTTATTAATATGGAAACAGGGTAGGCTATTACTTCAGCTGTTTGTTGCATATATTTGGAAGGTATATTATCGGCGGCTGTAGAGGCTGGCCTAAGTTTTAGGAGTAATTTTTGTATGATTTTGGTTGGCACTGGGTTGAAGGTGAAGATGGGGTAACTGAGATTTGTTTTGGGTGAAGAGGGTGTTTTAGTTGGGGATGGGTTGTTGGGGCTTAGTTGGTTGGTGGCTAGGTTTTGGATAGTTTCTGTGAAGAATGTGTTGAGCTGAGTGGGGATGTTGTCATGGCTGTTCACTATTTTGGGAGTAGGGGTGGTTGTTTTCCCAGGTTGTAGTACAGTGTTGACAGCAGCCCAGAACTTTTTTGGGTTGTTAATATAGTTATTCTGCATATTTTGGTAGTAGGTGGTTTAGACTGGAGCAGTTGTCCCAGTCAATATTAAGGTCACCTAATAGGGTGTTTTCTTGGGGAAGGGTGTTGGTTATCCATTCTAGTAGTTTGTTTGTAATGGTAATATTGTTCCCTGGGGGGATGTAGCATCCTATAATGTTGATGTGTTTATGTGGGTTAAGTTTCAGTTTAGTGAGGATGAATTCAGTGTTATCTAAGTCTGGGGTTGTTATGTCTAGTTTTTCTAAGATAAGGTGAGTTTTATATAGTATTGCTACTCCTCCACCCCTTTTTCGTACTCTGTCATTTCTGATTATATTGTAGCCTGGTGCTGTGATTTCATTATCTTGAATTAGGGGCTTAAGCCAGGTCTCTGTCAGAATGATAATATCTGGATGGAACAAGGAGATTATGGCATGGAGGTCATGGACCTTATTTAAGATGCTTCTAATATTTAGATTTATGATGAGGAGTGAGTTTGTGGGCCTTTGGAGTAGGGTTGTATTTAGGTCTGGGATTGGTATATCTAGACTGAGTGGGCCTGGGTTGGGGTGTATGTCACTACAGCATGCTAGTGCTGTTTTCAGGTGTACATAAAGTTTGACTAATTTGTTGATGAGTTTTGTGTAATTAAGAGTGGTGTGGTATTGGCTATTTGATGGGCATAGTAACAAAGCTTTTGTGTTTTATGTTAATGGTAACTAAGGATCTGACATTATTGCATTATATTTTAATAAAGCTTGTTAATTCTATACTGATGATAACTGAGGCTCTGATACTACTGTATTATGATGTAATAAAATCTGTGTGTTCCATGCTGTTGGAGTCTGAGGTGCCGGCACTACTGAAATATGATGAAACTAACCCCATAGTGTTCCATGCTGATCGTAAGTCAAGCTCTGAAATTACTTTATTATTTTGTAACAAAGCCTATATTTTTCCATCGTGATGGCAACTAAAGCTGTGTCATTACTATATTGTTATGCTGCAAGGCCTGGAAAATGTGGCTCTGACTCTGAAGTAGCAAAGCCTGATTTGTTCCCTGCTGGTGGTAAGTTGGGTTGTGACACTGCTGTATTATGAAATAAGAAGGCCTGTATTGTTCTATACTGGTGGCTACTGAGGCCCTGGTACTTCTTTATTGTGATGAAAGGATGCCCGTAATGTTCAATTCTGATGGTATCTGATGCTCTGAACTACTGCTTAATGATGTAACAAAGCTTTAGTTTTGCATGTTGATGGTAACTGAGGTTCAGACTATATGTGTTATGATGTAACAAAGTCTATGTGTTCTATGCTGATGGTAACTGAAGTTCTGACACAGCTATATTATGATGTAACAAAGCCGATATATTCCATGCTGATGGTAACTGAGTCTCTGACACTAATGTATTATGATGTAACAAAGCCTGTACAGCTCCATGGTAAACATTGTTGAGGCTATGAAGCTATTGTATTATCAAAAACAAAGCCTGTAACGTCCCATGATGTTGATAAATGTGGCTATAAGACAAGTGAATTTTCATGCAGTGTTCCATGCTGATGATGACAGTATCTCTGATACTACTAAATTGTGAATGCAACAAAGCCTGTGAGTTCCGTGTTGATTAAAACAGACACTAACACAACTTTAGTATAATGTAGCAAAGCCTGTATTGTTCCATATATTTAGTAACTGAGACTCTGACACTGCTTTATTATTGTGCAGCAAAGACTGTATGTTTCAAGCTGATGGTAACTGAGGTACTGTCACCACTGAATAAAGATGCAACTGTGCCTTTAGTGCTCCATCTTGCTGGTAACTAAGGCCTGTACTATGATGCAACAAAGCCTGTGCATTACAGGCTGGTAGTAACCAAAGCTCTTACACTACTGTGTTTTTATGGAATGAAGATTGTAGTGTTCCATGTTGATTGTAACTGATGTTCTGATACTACTGTGTTATGACATAACAGAGCCTGTGTTTTTCTTGCTGATGGCAAATGAGGCCCTAATGCTACTATAATGCAGCAAAGTCTATGTATTACATGCTGATGATGACTGAGGCTCTGACACCACTATATTATAATGCAACAGATCCTGGGTTGTTCCATGCTGATGGTAACTTGGGTTCTGCCACTTGCATTATGCTGTAGTATCACCTACAGTGTTCCATGCTGCTGGTTACTAAGGCTTTGGTACTACTGTATTGCAATGTAAGAATTATTGTAGTGTTCCATGCTGATGGTAACTGAGACTCTAACACTAATTTATTATGATGTAACAAAGCCTGTTCTGCTCCCTGGTGATGGTAATTGAGGTGCAGATACTACTGCATTATAAAATAGCAAAGCCTATGTGTTCCATGGTGCTGGTAACTGAGATTCTGACACTGCTGTATTATGACATACCAAAGTCTATGTGTTCTATTATGTTTGTCACTGAAGTTCTGACAGTACTGTCTTACGAAGTAACAAAATGTGTGTGTTCCATATTGATGATAAACGAGGCTCTGACAAAATTATATTACGATGTAACAAACAATGCTTGCATGTTCCATGGTGATAGTAATTGAGTCTTTAACACAGCTTTCTTATTGTGCTCAACTGGATCCTCATACATATCTCACCAGAATACATTCATTTCTTCACTTCTTGGTGGTACTTCAACATTTGCTGTTTTCTTTCCTTCCTCCCTGTAGAATTTCTTGGGTTATCCCTAAACTGTTGTTTTGTATCCTTTGTTTATATTTCTCAGTGTATCTGCTATGTTTTGCGACCTGTGTAAAGATTTTTAATTTATTGTTAGAGGTAGTATAACTCAAATCCTGACCTGTTTTGATGCTGTATTTTTGTTTCAGCTCATGTACTTTTTTAATATTTTCCTTCTCTGTACTTTTCTAGTAATGATAATTCTTTACTTAAGTGTTTCTAATCGGTGCTTCCATCTATTTGTCCCTTTATTTTCCATTGCTAGTTTATGCCCTCTTGGTAATAACGTGTCTGTTAGTTTGTTGCGCAATAATGTATTCTGTTAATTTCTGTTATATCATGTGGATCTCTCTTTAAATTTCCAATTACTTTATTCATTTAGCTTATTAGATTTTTGACAAGCTATATGTTACTCACCTTTGACAGCATCCGCCTCTCATACATATTATTCTATTTATCCATTTCTGTCAAATCCAGCAGGTCTTCTCTTAAATTATTTTCTTCCTGATTGAGAGTTTCTTCTACAGTTTGTGTTTCTGTTCTCTTTCTGCATCTGTGTGGAAATATCTTGGCTTTGAACTCACTGTGATGTTTCATTTTGTGAAACATCTTTACTGCATTCTTTAACTGAATTAACAAGTGATTTTATCTGTTATCGCACTTCTACTTTTCTACTTCCTCTGACACCTCTTCACGCTGCACCTGTTTTAAGAAACCACCATTCTGAAGTGGCATTTGCATCTGGGATTCACCTCCCTATCCTTCACTCTGTAACTGGTCTGTCACTTCATTTTCAGGTTCCTCCATTCCTGTATCAAACTGCTTACTTGTCACTACATTAAACTTCTCTGCCTCTATTCTGTTTTTTATAACATTCACCATGTCTGCATACCTTCATCTATATGTATTTTCAAATATTTTTGACTGTGCTTTACAAATATCAGTTCACACTGATTTCTTTTCTGTGTATAAGCTGCACCATATTAGGTCTCACTTATTCTCTTGAGTCCACTCCTCTTTCTTGAATGTTGCAAATATCGGTGGGCTTTTTTCTTTCTCTTACTCAGTTTTTACTTCCTTTTCCAAACCACTCAGTATTTTCTTGTCTACCTTAAATTGGCATCGACTGTAACATATTGCAGTAGAGCCTGTTTGTTCCATGCTTATGGTAACTGAGGCTTTGACACTATGGTGTTATGATATAAGAATGACTATGTATTCTATGCTATTGGTCACATTACAGACCCCGGCCCCTGAAAGGCAACTCACTGTATCATATTCCTTGTTCAGCCTGATGAGTGATGAATCAGTGTGCCTAACAACAGTCATCTTTCACTATAACATTTATTTTTCTGTTGTGGTTCAAAATGGTAGATTTGGAATGTTTTTGCTCAAGGTGACTATTTAAAGGAGGTATGCATGAGGTGAATAAGTGGTCTGATTTTTGCTGAGACAATCTTATTGTCTAGAAATGGAACCCTTCTAAATGTTTGTCATTTTCTAACTGACTTTTACTGAAAAGGTGTGCTTGCTGAGGTGGTGTTATAGCAATGCTGAAATATTCTCATGTATGGTAATGAAACCCAGAGTTATATTATCATAAATCTTCTTAATTAAAATATAAGACTCATGAAAATATTCTTCAGCATTGTGAGTTTTTTGTGCAGTTGAGGCTGAGAGAATAATTTTGAATTATGCCATCAGGATAAATGCAGTTTGAGATGAGTGAAACATGTCATTGATTGCACCAAATGGTGGTAAGGTTCTTTCTGAAATTATATATAATTTAGTGATTATATGATTTGTCTGGGCTAGTACAACTCTTTGAATGACTGTGAATCTCGGCTGACAAAATGTTGATTTGCCTGTGGCATTTACTTGGACTGTTTGAACAAATCAAATCCACTAAAGACCACCTTCAGCAAAGATTACATATGATTTTTTTATATGATTAAACCCCCAATACCCTTCCCATGTGGAAGGAGATCATGACACCCTTAAGTTATATGTACAACTCCACAGTAGCACAGCAGTTGCGAAAAGTGCTGCAATCTCAACAACTGCTGAAAGTATTTCTCTTTTAATTTAATTAGTACACGCTATACCCACAGTAAGTGTTGATAACAAATCTACTGGCTCTCCTGGCTGAGATGACTTAAGGGTCCATTTTGTTCAAGGATCTATTGGGTCTGTTTGTTGGGTAGTCAAAAAAAGAGATTGATCATGTGGCATTGATGTCAAACCCAAATTTTGTTGCTTTGTCTGAATGTCTAGCTGAGAATGAGGGCTTTCTGTCTTGGTTGTGATGTATGATGTTCCAGACATGGGTATGAGGAACTTTTATTAGTGGCTTCATTATGTGAAGTATTGTTAGGGTCCTATGTCTTCTGGCTGCAGCTGTGGGTTTTACAATGTATTTATAGTTGTGTGAAAAAAATTTGAATTATATAGAAAGTGTTGATCAGAATTTCTCTAAAAATGGGGAGCATGGGCATTCAGCCCAGGGAACTGAGTGGATACTATGTGTGAAGGCTGACAGTTTGAAAGGTAAAGAATCAGAATGTTGAGTCCCGTAATGTGGACACTAAATGGTTGAAAATCTGGACTTACATATATTAGGTCCAAGATTGACATTTCTTAGAACATCCCATTTTCTCTGTGGTATGTCACTGTCAGAGTGTAGGGAGTTTGCTACCCCCTCATTGGAGGGGGTGCAGAGGGACTTGTCTTCCCTGCAAAAAAGATGTTTAAAGAAGAAGAGCAATGTTTGGTAATCTCTTTTCTCCTGCATTTTCAGTCTTTTATTTTTGCCATTTTAGGATTCAGCGTGATGAGTCCCAACGTTTCAGGACTCAGCATGGTGAGTTCCCAACATTTCAGTAAGAAGCCATATGAATGTGATGAAGTCAGTACAAATGGAATACATTGGGAGCTACTGTCATCCTCTCAGCTGATATGTTAGCTTTTTATTTCTGTGGGTGCTTGTAAAAGTTTTTACTAAGGAGGATAGTAAGACACTGACATTTTGCTGAGAATTTAGGTAAAATGTGTGAATATATTGTGTGGGGTGTGCCTTTGCATTTTTTTTTGAAACCACAGTTTTTCTCAGTCTGTGAACCAGCCTTGGTTTGCTGCAAGGTGTTTCATTGTTTTTGTAGTACTTAAATGTGTTTTGAAAGGTGTAAATTTGGTTGCACTTGCCTTTATTTTTGTCCATTTTGTGAGTTTCCCTCTTTTGATTCAGTTTGTTCTCACTTAAGTTGATCAATGCTATGTACAATGTACACGTGGCACATGCTGCTTGATCAGTGCTATGTACAATCTACATGTGATGCATGCTGCTTGATCAGTGCTATGTACAATGTACATGTGGCACATGCTGCTTAATCGATGCTATGTACAATCTACATGTGATGCATGCTGCCTGATTGGTAGCTTGTCTGCGATGATTTGTAATGGCATGCATTGATGCAGTTCATGAGGGCTAAACCAGTACAACTTCTTGGAATTTGAATGGTTTCTTTGAAGCACTGGGTTGAATTGTTTATGTTTAAGCTTCTTATGATTAAGTGAATGCCAGATTGCAAACAAAACTCATAGCTTAGGTCTGTGTGATGAGCCAGGGACATGTTTTTTCTCTGAATAAACCACTGGAATTGAATGCGGAATAGGTAGAGCATTCAGGTGTGGTTACAGAAAGTGGTATACATGGTTTACTTTGCTTCAGTGACTTTTCCAGGCATATGATTGGATGTAGGTGGGCCAGATTGCTTGACCTTTTCTATTGTAAGCTTTTGGGAATACTATTTTGATTAGAATTCCTCTGCATACTAGTGTCACTTTTTATAGGATACCAAAGAGCTTTGTTAAGTTTAAGGATTTGTATGAAGTTGCTTGCTGTTTGAGTAGTGATGGATGTAACTGGTCCCTGTGCTTGACATTGGAGCTTGTTAGTAGTATGTAGTTTGGAAGTGGGGGCAGTCTGGGTTTAATATTTAAATTGATTTGTTTATAATTTTCTGCTGCTTCACCCCTCTGTTCCACTTAGTAATGCATAGTATCATAGGTTCATAGTGGTTACTAGGCTAACAGCCCTAGAGCCCTTACATGTCTAACCATGTTATACCCAAGTTACCCTTACAGTCCTACTCATGTTATACCCAAGATGCCCTAATTTACTTTGGTTAAGTGGGCGTTATTTGCAGATCGAGTCTAAGATCAGCACCTGCTACCCCTCTCTATGAGAAGCATGGGCACCACCCCCAGGGTGAATTTGCAGGCTCCCATCCAATTGTCCAGGTTACGCTTGAACAGGGTCAGTGAGGAGCTCTGCTGTATGTGAATTGGGAGTCTGTTCCAAAGGAGTGGTAATCTCTAGGAGATATACAGTATCTGTCTCTTCAGCATGTTCTCTTAATGTCACAGGCTAGGTTAAGATCTCTGGAGGGAATGTCCCTTGTCCCATTTGATTTGCAGATATGCAGCATTTCCACTGGGGCAGGACTGAAGACTTCCCTGTAGGCTAGGCACAAGTCACCGCTCAGCAGCCTATAAGATACAGAGTACAGTTTGAGGGCTTTCATTCTATTTCTCTTAAGACATGATTTGGAGGAACTGAATTTTCATGGTGAGAAACCTCTGTGGTCTCTCCAGCCACTGCATATGTCTAGTGATGTACTAGCAAAAGGGGGCATTGTACTCTATTACTGTTTTAATGATGGTTAAGTACAGTGTAGTTATAACATCCTTTGACCTGGATGCAATGCCATTTCTTATGAGATGCTAAATGTAGGGGGCTTTCCTTACCACTGCGGAAACATACTGATCGAAGTTTAGATTGCTATCAACCGGTGTTCCAAAGTCTCACATCACTGGGTTTAAGCTTAGGGGGTGCTTTCATAATTGTAATTAGCAGGGAATTCCTATTTGCCAAAGTGGATAATGTACTTTTTTGCATTTAGTTTTAGTCTGAGGCTTTGGTGCAAATTGTTTGTCTGTGTTAGCCCCTTTTGTAATATGTTAACATCACTGGGGGACTCATTGACTGAATCCAATTTGCAAGCATCAGTGGACTTCGTAAGTCACAAATCATCCACTTTAGCCTGTACTTCCAAAAAATAGATTCCAAACAGTAAAGGGCTCAGCACAGATCCTTGTGTTATGCCACTAGTGACTGATCTGCTGGTAGAGGTGGAGTCTCCGACTTTGATAGTGTGTGTTCTGACAGTGAGCCAAATGGTTATCCATCTGGTAATGTAAGGGTTAATCTCCAGTTTTTTTTAATTTCTCCAAGAGTTTTGGATTTCTATTACCGTGATGGGAATGGACCCCATTCCTAAGTCAAAGTACGATTAAAGTTCATGAAATTAGTATTGTTTCAGTCTTTCATGTCAGCTTCAGTCTTTCATGTCAGCTAGAAGTGCTCTTTGCAAGCACCCGCAATGTGCCCATTAATGACTCCTTCTGCAATTTGTATGGAGTTACATGTATTGGTAACATATCTAAATATGGTTGTAGATTCTAGACCCGTTGCTTCTACTACTACTGGAACTGTCTGGGTATCTTTCCTCATTGCTCTCATTTCTGCCTGCAGATCCTGATATTTTATGACTTTGTGTCTCTCTGTATGCAAGACGCTGTAGTCACTGAGTCTGGCGATTTCAATGATCAATGCTACTTTCGTCTTCTTTTCTTGGACCACTATATCTGGTTTTCTAGCGTCTATCATTTGAACTGTTGATAATGGATGATCCCATGTGATGTAGGCTTTATCATTTTCTATGATGCTTTGTGGCTCATGTTTCCAGTGTTTTTCAGCCACTTCAGTATCATAATGTATGCACAATCTCCAGTGCAACAGTCTTGCCACATTATTATGCCTTTCAGTATACAGTCCTTCTGTCATTAGTATGTCACAACCAACAGCTAGGTGTGCAACTGTTTCCATTTCTGTTTTACAAAACCTGCATTTGTCTGTTTCTCCCACATGTTCAATGGACTTTGTACACCAACGTGTATGCAGCCCACTATCTTGGGCCGCCAATATTAAGCTTTCATCTCTTGGTTTGAATTTGCCTCTCCTTAACCATTCCTACATTCATTCCTGATAAACATGAATACTTGCAACTATATTTATACATTTTCCACATTTCTTGCCTTCTCATCTGGTCCTTCACCTTATATTCTTTCTTTTGTTTTTTGGCTCATTCATTTGCTGCCTGATTTTTATCTACTCCTGGTTTGATTTCCATTCCTGCTTGGCACCGATATGTTTCTGTTAGCCTAAGCAGGGAAGTCATCTTAGATTTATTCTCTTCATGTTTCAAAATGTTCACTAAATTTGGGTTTTGTGAGGTCAGCATATATGTGTGGAGTCCCACGATTGCAGATCTATACATGTAATCAATTTCAAGGAGGCCCATCCCTCCTTCAGAACGTAGAGTATATAATCTTGGTATGCACTGATTTTTATAAATCATTTGGTGAGCATGAAGCATCCTTCTTGTTTTCCTATCTAATCTATCCAACACATTTTGGGGCCAGTCAATCGCTCCAAAACTGTAAGTTAGGACAGGAAGAGCAAATTGGTTTATAACTTGGATTTTGTTCCTAGATGTCAACTCTGTTTTAAGGATTAATTTAAGACTTCTAAATATTCCTTACTAAGTTTTATTTGGATTTGTTCATGTTTTATTGTTGATCCTTCATCAATTCCCAAATAGTTATACACACCTTTTTGCCGAAGTTCTTTTATATCAAGTTCTTTCCCAAACTGATGCTTTCTTAGTGCTGCAGTTTTCCTACTTTAAAGGTTGCTTTTGCACATTTATCAAGACCAAATAACATTCTTATATCATCTGAAAAAGTTTTGACAACTTGCAGTTGTGCTTTCAGTTCTTTGTCTGAGGAGCTATACAGTTTTAAATCATCAACAAAGAGAAGGTGAGAAGTCTTTATACTTTGTTGTTTTCTAGGAGCCAAATTATAGCCATGGCCTAGGCTGTTAAGAAGACAGCTTAATGGGTTAAGGGCAAAGCAGAATAGCTGTGGTGACAGAGTCACCTTGAATATCCCCCTTTGAATTTTTCTCCATGGGATAATAATTTGTCCTTTATCATGGCTTAATTGCAAAGTGGTCTGCCACTGTTTCATGGTCACTGTAATGTAGTCAATCAGTGTCGGGTGTATCTTATACATTTTTAAGCACTCTTTTATCCATGAATGTGGGATACTATCAAATACTTTTTTGTAGTCAGTCCATGCCATACTTAGATACTTCCCCTTTTTACAGTTCTCCACTATGACTTTATTTAGTAATGAGTGATCCTTTGTTCCATATGACTTTTTTGTTGCCCTTTTGTTATAGAACCCATAATTGAGTTTTCTTCTAAAAGACTATAAACTCTGCTGGCATCAATTCCAGTGTATAGTTTATACGTTGTCAGAATGCAAGTTATTGGTCTATAAGTTTTAGGGTAGCTTGCCAGTTCACTCTTACACAGGAGCATTGTTTTTCTTGTTGTTAGCTAGGTTGGTCTCTGTTCAGAGTGCTCATATAAATAGTTCTTACTCATGGCTAAATGTTCATGCAAAGATGTTAATACTTTTAATCAGATGTTAGGTACTGCATCTGGACCTGGGGTTTTCCAGTTAGAGGCTTTTCTTAACTTTGTTTCAATCTCTCTGGCTGTTACTTCATCCCATTTCATATCCTGCACCTTTAAATTTCTTATTCTTTCTTTTACTTCTTCTATCCATTTAGCATCTTTGTTATGTTTCACAGGATCTTCATAGATACTTCTCCAAAATGTATCTATGTCTTCTTTTTCGGTGGTCTTTCAATTCCTTTTATCTTGTTTCCCAATTTTCTATAAAACTTTTTTGGGTCATCAATAAATTGCTTATTTTGTACTTTTCCTTTATAATTATCTGTGTATCTTCTAAGTTATTCCACCTGTGCTGAGATTTTTAGTTTATTTGCGATAGTGCATGATAGATCCTGATCTGTTCTAATACTGCGTATTGCTTTTATCACGTCTATCTAAGTATTTGGTTCCCATTCAGAAGCCTGAAACATCATAAGCCTGAAAATCAAAATCCTGAAACCAAAAGCCTGAAAATTCAGAATCCTGAAAACTCAAAATCCTGAAAGCCCAAAATCCTGAAAGCCCAAAATCCTGAAACTCAAAATCCTGAAAACACAAATAATGCTAATATGTCACTATAAAGACACTAATATCTACCAACTGACCCTGACCCTAACCCTAACCCTAAGGTCCGTCACTATCGCACACTCACCTGAGCCGCGCCCTAACCCTAACTCACTTAAACCGCCTCTAACCCCAATATTTGTCACTATTGCATACATGCCTAACCTGCCCTAACCCTAACTCACTTAAACCGCCTAACCCTAACATAAAACCAACCGCACACTTACCTGACCCCAACGCATGACCTAACACCACAGGGCTAACAATAGCAAAGCCACAATGACATCAGTATGCCTATTTTGTGTTTTCAGGATTTTGAGTTTCAGGATTTTGGGCTTTCAGGATTTTGGGCTTTCAGGATTTTGAGTTTTCAGGATTCTGAATTTTCAGGCTTTTGGTTTCAGGATTTTGATTTTCAGGCTTATGATGTTTCAAGCTTCTGAATGGGAACCAAGTATTTTTGTTAATCTGTTCCCTCGTCTATACTCTTCTAACAATGACACTTCTTGTCTTGGTTGCTTTATAGTTTTCTCTATTCAATACTTCCATGGTAGTATTTGATTTCTCCCCTTTCTCCCCCTCACTACCCTGTGTTCTTGTGGTAAAACTTTATCAGTTATCAATTTAGCTGCACAGTAATATATCCTGTTTACTGCTGTTATACCGCATGGATCTCTATGGACAGTCCTAATTACTGTGTTCATTTGCTTTATCAAACTTCTCACTTTTTGAGTTTTATTGACCTTCTGCAGTCAATATTTTTCGTTGATCTTAATAAATCTATATATCTCTTTCAAGTCAAGCAACTCTTCTCTTAGCTTGTTTTCTTCTAAACCGAGGGCGCCTTTTTTTTTTTTGTTTTCCATTTCCTGCGGGCATTCTATAGAAAGTTCTATGGCATCTTCTTGTGGCATATTCTCTTCGATTTCATCCCGTGCCATCTGTTGCGCTGTCATATGGGAACTCACTGACCTATGGCTCCTCAAGAGTTTCCACTGTTTCCTGTTACTTCCCTTGCTGTCCAGCTTCAAGTGAATATTTATACTAGTTTCCT
Source organism: Protopterus annectens (assembly GCF_019279795.1). Lineage (NCBI taxonomy): Eukaryota > Metazoa > Chordata > Ceratodontiformes > Protopteridae > Protopterus > Protopterus annectens. The sequence goes on along the minus strand of NC_056725.1, from coordinate 835,830,807 downwards.
GTGGAAGGCTCCAAAATATCTTCATATGGCACTTGGCCAATTGCTTCCTGTTCCACTGGTTTCCCCTTAATTTGGAGGTCCATTGCTCTATCCTGTTGCAGTGCTTTTGTGTTAAATTTTCTACACCGAATCCTTCACTTTGCAGGTACTCCATAACCTCAGTTTCCATTTCTTTAACTTCTCCATTAATAATCTCCTTTTCTACTATTCCTCTTTGTCTTCTTATTTTTGTATTGTAAAGTTTTCCATGTCCGGATTCCTTTGCCTGTATTTCTCTTCAAATATCTTTGGTGCTGCTCTTTTTGTATTGGTTAGTTTTGCTTTCTCCTTTGCATAGATATTACACCATATTAGATCTCTTTTCCTTTCCCATGTACATATTTCTTCTTCACATGTCTCCTGATCTTCTTGTTTCTCCTTACTTTGGGGACTTGTTTCATCATGCTGTGATATAACCTGTGTTAGACCTTCTACATCAATTCCTTCACTCCACAGCCTCCGTAAATTCAACTTGTATTTTTTTTTAATTTCTACTTTACTAATCTTCTTTTCTACATTCCCTTTTTGTGATATTATTTTTTTATTGTGAAATTTTCCATGTCTGGATGCCTTTGCCTGTATTTCTTTTTGAATATCTTTGGGGCTACCTTCTTTATGTTGATTAATTTGGCTTTCGCCTTTGCATAAATATTTCACCATATCAAATCTCTCTTTCCCATGTCCATATTTCGTTTTTATACTTTTCAAATATCTCTAGGTTTTGTTGTTTATATTTTTGCACTTCCTCAGATGCTACTTTTTCCAAACAGATCAAAGTTTCTTGGTCTATATACTGTTTCTTACAGATCTGTTGTATTAATAACCATAATTTTTTATTTGAAGCTTCTGACAGTTTTTCTTGCGGAAGTATTTTTCTTTCCTCTAATTTCTCTCTTAATCTTTTTTGTATACCTTGTGTCTGGAAATTCCCAGCTTAGAGAGTTTCTCAATGATAACTGATACCTCAGTGGGGAATTGAGTCAAAAGCCTTGGCTAGGTCAAAATAGATGGTATGCACTGTCCTACCTTCATCCAGGGCTTTGGTGACATTTTCAAAGTAGTCTACTAGATTTAACAAGCATGATTTACCATTAACAAAGCCGAACTGGGTCGGGTTAAGAGTTTAAAGGTCTCCTATGTCTTTGTTGATAAGGTCCATGATGATTCTTTCCATGACCTTGCAAATGAGGCTGGTTAGACTTTTGGGTTTATAGTTCCCAGGGTTGGTTGATGGACAGTCTTTGTCTAAGAGGATTATTGTTGCTTTTCTCTACTCTGTTGGAACAAAGCCAGTTCTCAGGCTATGGTTAAAGAGAGCACCAAGTGGTTCTACTAGGTCTTGTTTTAGATTGCTAAGATTGCTTAGAAAACAGCCTGGGATGTTATCTAGTCCCACTCCCACTAAGGCCTAAGACAACACAGATATAACCTGCTCTCTGGAGATATTGGGGAGGGGAGTATAGTCATGGATGCTTTGGGGTATGGCTAGTGGGAACGGGGGGTGACGTTTGTGCCAAATCTGTCAGATAATAAGTTGGCAAGTTCATTTACAGTATGAGTGGTACCATCCACTATTAGTTCAGCACATAGCTGGGCCTTCCCTTTTAGATTTCTGATGTAACTAAACAATGTCTTGTGGGTATTCTTAGTTAGGGATGTTAGTTTAGCTTCATAATTAGCTTCACAGGACTTTTCAAGATATCTGATTTGCTTGTTCAAGCTGAGGAGGGAATTGTTCCTCTGCTGAGTCAGTTCCCTCTTGTTATTACAGATCGGTTTCTTCTTCTTGTTATATAACTTATATATTCTTGAGGTCTACCAGGGTGGCTTGTTTTTAGGGAGGACCTGGTTTTGATCTGGTTAGGTACAGCAGTGTCTATGCAGTTGTTTAGGTGTTTATACAGAACATTTGTATACACCTCTGCATGGAGCCATTGTTGGCTGTGTTTGCAGGAGGTTTGAAACTTTAATACTACTGCGTAGTCAGCTTTGGAAAATGTTTTTAGTTTTATTGCTCCTGTGGGGATATCACATCTGACAGTTATTTTGAATAAGACTGATTTATGGAGGGCACCACATGGGGGGAGGGGGTTGGTGAGTACTAAATCTGGGACATTTGAACCCCTTGTAGGGGTGCAGGCAATCTATTCCAGGGCATTTGTAATGACAAAGTCCAGGAACGTCTGGGTGATCATGTTTGTGCTCTTGTATGTCACCCAGTCAGTGGAAGTATAATTGAAATCTCCTATGACCAAAGTGTTTGGCTGTGTGTTGAGTGACTCCAGTAACTCCAAGTAGGTGGTATGTTTCTCTTGGTTCATGGTATGGAACCTATAGCTAACAATGATGTGGTAAGGTATTTTGCCTATAGCTAGTCGGATGTGGAGTAGCTCAACTGAGTCATACTCTTTAACCAGTCTTGAGGTGTATTTAGTTTTAATGAAGATGGATAAACATCTGCCTTTGGTTCTTTCATGCTTCTTTTGAGATCTGAACATGTGAAAGCATTGTAGCTTTGCACGGCTGGGGTGCTCTCCTTGGCCTTGAACCATATCTCTATGACTGCACAGACATCAGCATTTTCCAGGGTGAGGAGTGCTTCCAGGGAGTGCAGCTTCCTGTTTAGGCTCCAAGCATTAAGCAGCAGAACCTTAAGTTAGTCTCAAGTGCATTTTTTTACATCAGAAATGTTGTTGTTTTGACATTGCCTAAAAAAGGCACTATGGGGGTGGCAAGAGCCTTTACCAGTATCCAAAAGCCTAGAGGAGACAATTGCAGACCATCTCTGGCAAAGCAGTATGGTCTGATGACCATGTCTTCCCAGGCTGACAGATACTGGATCCCCCTGAACAGACACCAGAAGCTAAGCCAATTGTTGAAGCCTATCATTTTTTGTCTATACTATGGCATCATCCTGGGTGAAGGTAGAATACTGCTTAGAACTAGGGTCAAACCTGCCTGGGACATAATCTAAGAGTTCAGTCATGTCTCTTTTCATGTAGTCCAGGTATGTCTCAAGTCATTCACCCTAACATGGACTATGACAGAATCATAACAGTACTTGTTGTTGAGTGACTTGAGTGAGTACATGATTTGGTGGATCCTGGCACCTGACAAGCAGCTGACCATGACCTTCTCCTTGTCCTGCCTGATGAGGAGGACATCTGTGTGTCTCACTAATGAGTCACCTATGACCAAGACATTTGATTTTGAGGTGTTTTATCTTAGGGGCTTATTTGCTGAGACACTGGTATGTGTGTTATTGTATGTAATGGTTTCTATTTGCATTCCAATATGTGCATGTGGTTTGCACTTGGGAAGTCTCTGATCTTTTGGTAGACGTCTAGTGAGTACCTACGTGTATGTGGGTTTATGCGCCATGACTGTATTGTGTGTTTGAGGTGAAGTGTGTGTGTGCAGACAACCTGTTTGGTGTCCTGTTTGTTGTTATGTGAGAGGACTGATTCCAATTTCATAATGTAATTACATCTCTCACATACAGTATTTGTTTGCATTAGGAGTCAGTGATTGTCAATATACATGAGGCAATTACTACATTGTCTCCTGATGCCCATGTCATGCAGGCTGGCCTGAGAAATGGTGAGAAACTGGCTGTCCATTACAGCGGGTTTATACAGTAAGTACTATTAAGAGTAGGCAAGTTAGACCAGTTTGTGCTCTAGGATTAACAAAGGGGCTTATTCTGTTGAAGGTTAGGGATGAAAAACTGTGACAAAACTACTCAGTTTGTAGCTGAGTTGCCTGCAATGCACCAGGGAAGCTTGGGAGCATCCCACTGATAGACCTCTAGGGAAAAATTGTGTTTCCAGATGTTTGCATCTCTATGGAGCACCATTAACCTCCGCTGCATGGTGCACAGCAATGCACAAATGCAATGCTTAACTACAGGTGAAACTAAACACTTTTTAAGCTAATCTAGACATAGGAAAGCACACAATGAACCTTTCTCCAGCAACCTCTAACTCAGACAAGGCTGGATCTGCACTTTTCTGCACAAGGATGCAAGGGAGCCCCCTCTTAATATACTATGGCTGGTTTAGTGCTTAAGTGTAACAATAACAGGCTAGACTCAGCAGATCTGAATCTAAACTATGCTATCTAGGCTAATTGTACAGTTGAAAACAAGTGTAGAAAATAATGCAGTCACAGCAGTAAAAAAAGCAGAAATAATGCAGTAATCAGACAGTTTAAAAGTGAAATAGAAACACAAAATATACTTATTTTCTTGATTTTGTCTTGGATGCATTGGATTAAAGCAGAAGCCCTCTGGACCTCTGGTAAAAGACGTCAAAAGCAGAGCTACTCCGGTTAATTGAGCTGCCCCAGCCTCTAACCATATCATGCAGATTATTTTGCAAAAGCCCTTTCCATAGCATTACCACTACACACAACAGCTCTGACTCTACTGGTCTGTCAAGTCATGACACATATAGCAAACAACAGGAATGTCACCAGATAGTTGTTGAAGACAAACTTTATCTTGGAATTGTGGAATTATTCTTGTTAATGCACATTTAAAAGTAAAAATAAATTTGCAAACATCATATAAAAATCTTTCATTTAAATACTAGATTTTTTCAATATTTCCTTTAAACAGCACTTTGGAATTTATTAATGTGGTAAACTAAACAAGGCACAAAATGGATAGATGAAGGTTTAATAGTTTTGTTAAAATTGTTTGTAGAATTCTAAATATAGTATTAACCTGAAATCAAAACTAAATTTAATATTGATCAGAGAGACTGAATTGGGATTTAACACATGAAGAATTTCATTATTCCAAATTGCAGGTAATTCCATTTAATGAAAAAAATCTGCTGTTGTTAAAATCATTCAGTTTGATTTTAACTGATAATTTTAATTACAAAATGTATTTATTATGGTGCATAAATTGTAATTAGATATTAACCTAGTAATTGCTAGAGAAGACTTGTGATGCTTTACAAAGTTAGTTTCTTACTTGGGTCACTCTGTAATTTAAATAAAAAAAAACACTAAACTCAGACGTTGTCTGCTTCTTCTGTCACGTTGAAGACTCAATCATTAAAGGTATAGCCTTCCCATATTTGACATCTGATTGTGGTACTACCAAAATGCCCAAAAATTATTTTGTAAAACCTTTCCAGTCTACAATTTTGGATAGCTCTTTGAAGAATGTCTAAAGCAAATATAGTTCCTTTAAAACAGATTTCAGTGTGTGGAACAGTAAAGGTGTCCTTTACAATGTTAGAAGTGGAATTTGCAGTTAAGCTGAAGCTATGTGGTGCTGGAGTTTGTCTTGAATCAGGACATGATGGTAATACTGCTTTGTAATAATCTATTAGAGACTCAAGGAAAGTGAAATAGTTAAATATTTTGAAGGTAAAAAAAACACTTTAGAGGCAATATGGATTAAACTGCAGAATGTGATGTCACTATTTATGGCAGATATGCAGTGATGAAAGTGTTGTAGTGGATAATACAGAGCTTTTGCAAGGCCAGCAAATGGGTGTGAGATTTGCTAAATGTGAAATATTCAACACTAAGGAAAAAGCAGTAAAGACAGCAAAGCAAAATGAGCCGGAATAGAGGATAAGGCAAAGAGGAGTCTTAGAAAATTAAGAAGGATCAGATCTGATGGACTGTGAAATCTGAGATCATAGACTGGAAACATTTTGCAAAAGATTCTTTGGGAATTATGGTAGCAAAGCATTTGCCAGTACCTAAAACAGATGTCAAATATGGGAAGCCTTGGCGCATAATGTTTGAGTCTTTGACATGGCAGAAGTAACCTCAAGTACTTTGGTAACATTTCCAAGTTGATAAGAGATTATGAGAACCTGGACACGCAGTATATGACTAGCATGTTTATTCCAAGGTGACTCTGAAACATTACATGCAATTTCAGAGAGCAATAGATGAGTGTAAATCAAGAATGTTGAAGTACAGATTCATATTCTCTGCTGCTTTGACAGTGCTTTGGACTGGTGGAGTATTTAGTAAAGATAAAGGAATTACCACTGAAATTAATGAAGTTATAAGTCAAGTTAGAGGAAACAAGGATGATTACATTTAAAGACATTGATGTTGCTGAAGAAATAGGCAATAGCATGAAGAGTATGTGGATTCAGTGGAACAAACATGAGTGCTTGTCTGTGCAGTCCAAGGAACAAGATAACCTGAGCCACATGCTTCTGTCTAAATACATGAACTATGCAATATGGGCATTTTTCAGTAAAGTGCCTCAGTTTTCATGATATGCACAAAAGACAGAGAACCAGTCAAACACGACTTTGAACAGAAAACCTTTTAATTGAATGAGGTAAGTGCTTTCACGTCAATATGACACTTCATCAGACCATAAAAGCAGAATCTAAAAAGAGCATTTATATACAAAACAAACATCACTCATTCAGTCAATTAATGAATCCATTAAAACACTCAATGACATAAACTCCTAGAGTTCAGTAGCAGTTTTAAAGTAACCATGCCATTTAAAACAAAACTCTTATCAGTTTATAATAGGACGATGCACCTCATTTCAGCTTGTACAGTCTTATTTATTATATCCCCCTCCACAAGTCTTCAAATATAGCCTGTAGCACAGAAAATCTAAACATACATGTGCGCCCATAAATATCAATATGCTTCGCTAAAGCATTTACAAAGTCTCTTCTCCTGACATTATATAGATGTTGCAAAATTCACTCTCTGACCGAGTGATTGGTCTTCCCCACATAAAACCAGGGAGGGACAGGAGGTACATCTAGCCAAATAAATTAAGTTCTTAGTAGTGCAATCAGCACTAGCTTTAAGATCAAACCTTTTATTTGTAATAGGATAAATAAAACATGTATCAGTATCTATAAAGTCCCGCGCATTACATTTCCCTCAAGGAAACATAGGTGTTCAGTACAGCACCAGTATTCAAGCACCATTTGTAGCATTGTTGTCTCTTTAAAGATGTTTTATTTTTAAAGGTAAATTTTGATTCTACACATACAATTGACTTTCATTTTTCATCATTCATTAATATGGGCCCATTCCTTCTCACCAGATCACAGACTAACTGAATATCACTGGTGTACGTTGAAGGAATTCTGGTCACTGCTGGTTGCTGCACGGGCATGGTATCTAAAACAGCAGTGACCTCATCTATTACAGGAAAAATAAGATTTGACTTTCCCATGTCTAGCTAACTGCACCTCTGCCCTAATGTCAGAAACATCCTTCCTAGAGTATCATCTCTGTATAAACTCTTCACTCAATTCACTGAGTGTATCTTGCAAAGTGTCATCATCATTATTTCACCTCGAAGCCCGTAAAACCTGACCTTTCATAATACTGTGATACACAAATCTAGGGTGCATACTAGACCTATGTAATATATTGTTCTTCCTGCACTGTTTCCTAAAGCATTTGGTATTAAAATGACCATTAGCTGACTTAAACACAGTCACATCAAGAAATTCTATACTATTAGGGGAGTAATCAAAAGTAGTTACCATGATCTTTATCCATTATATTACTAAAAAGGTAAAGCTTGGTGAATGTGTCTGGTATGTGCCTGAACCAGTGGCATAGAGTAATAAAGCCTGACTATGGCCCAGGTGATCTGATGGCATAGAGTAATAAAGCTCTGACTATGGCCCAGGTGATCTGATGGCATAGAGGAATAAAGCCCTGACTATGGCCCAGGTGATCTGATAGCATAGAGTAATAAAGCTCTGACTATGGCCCAGGTGATCTGATGGCATAGAGGAATAAAGCCTTGACTATGGCCCAGATGATCTGATGGCATAGAGGAATAAAGCCTTGACTATGGCCCTGATGGCCTGAATTTGAATAATGGTATAAGCATGTGATAGTACAGCTAGGGGGAATAGGCATGTCCAACCTTGGGGAAAGGGAGGGCATGTACCCTCTGAGCAAGTTCACAGGGTTAATATCCCTGATGGTGACCGGGAAAACAACCCAGTGGTACTACCTGTAGATGGGCATGGCAGTCGTTCTGATGTCACATGCTTGTGGATATGAGTACTGGTGCAGTGCTGTTATGCATTTTGCATCCATTCTCATGACTTCTTACTGGGCTTGTACAAGAGATGGGGTGGAATAAAGGAAAAACTCTTGAACAACTCTCTGATGACTACTTAAAGGTTAGTCACCCTTGAGCAGCTCTCACCCTCATTGGTGAGGGAATGACTACATCACTAGTTGAGAGGGGGATGATGGTCATCAGTTAGTGGAGACAAAATATACAAAAATGTGTCTCATTTGTATTTCTTCCTTTATAGAACGAAGCAGTATCAGTACTTATATCATTAAATAAGTGCCTGTATTATGTATGCTTTGGGATAATGTTTGTTGTGACAATTTAGACAAGATAGCATTTTGTGAAATATCATATATAAGCAAATGTTACTATTAGGTTTGGACAGCATTGTGGGGAAAAGTAACCATATGAAAGAAAAATGACAACATTTATTAAGCTGTGTAAATTCTATAGACTATGGTGAAGCATTACTCCTATGAAAGGATTAATTTCAGTATTGCACTGCAGTATAGTGAAGTGTTAATCTGATTAAGCAATCATTGTAACTATACATTTGAACAATTATGACATTTATTGAAGTTATTCAACTGTCACAGAGATGATGAAATATCAGTCTTATGAAAATATTCATATCAAATTAGAAATGGAATATAGTAGGGTACTAACCATAAGAGTAAGTTAATTTTGCAACTGTCTGGCATTTAGTACAGAAGAGTAAGGTATGAGTTGTTAATGAGCTGCTTTCTCTAGTTCAGGGTTTGATTCCCTCAGCCTCTGTTTATCTGTGGTGTAATTCCGAGAAAGTCATACAACGAGACAGTGTTCTAGAGCAATTGGGAAATTGGGTAGACTCATTACTGGGCTCCTGGACTGCATGCCTAGTTACTACCTATGAGCCTATATAAACGACTTATTGAAACTTTTTAATTGTATTACATGTATTATAATATGAGTATTAACTATATGAAAAAAGTTAACATTAGGGTTGAGCTGGAATATGGCAAAGTAATAACCATATGTGTATACAGGTTTTTGACTGACCAAACATTATATATGCTAAGTTCCAAACTGACTGTGTAATGAAGACTACCGACACCAGTTAAATATTACAGACTGTAATAGTGCATTAACCGTATGCATTTTATGTTATATTTGAGCTATCATATTGTGAATCATACAACATATGAAAATGCTAGTCTTATATTAAACAGAAATATGGTGAATGATCAACCATATAATTGAGTTGTCTTTTACAAATATGGCATTTACTCAGCCATATGAAAAAGTTTTAAACTGAAAACTGCCACAGCAATAATTATACCATCGGGCATTCTTTTAGACGATGGGCAATAGCTATATGAAAGGTATTTGTAATTAGCAAGATATGCGCCTTTATTGAACATATGGTATATATGATAAAACAGATATTACTACTGATCACATGATATCAGACTTGAGTTTAAGTGGATGTGTTTATGAGTATCTTGTAAATTTATACAGTGCACACTAAGAATGGAGTGTAAAACAAAAGGGGTCATGCATGTTATTTTTTTTTTCTAAATTCTTTGATATTAGATACATTTACCAAAACCAGGTTACAGATGCAAGCATACAAAAGAATCAAACTCATAAAATAACAATATACAAATTATGACAAACAACTAAAAGAAAGAAACCAGAAACTAGTTACATCATTTACAAAAACAATATCCCAGCCTATAACACTAAGCTCAGACTTGTGGACAAATCCTCACTGACATGGCATTTTGAGTTAAAAAATAAGATCAAAGATGCCAGGGCATTAAATAATATCCAATGTATAACTATAGGTTTCATTATCACACTTTATTTCTTGAATATAAGTAGGGGGGTTAATAAGTGATTTAGCTAAAAGCTTAGCTGAAGTTTGCATCCATAATGAATATTGCACTAATACTCTGTGTTCATACCACTTTAACTCAGAAGGTATAATAGAGCAAGTTCCTTTTTTAATTTGTATCTCTATTTTAGAACCATAATTTTAGATCAATTGTCATTTCTGCACATGCAGTTCTTTCTTAATTTCATTTTCTTTTTTTTTAGCTTTTTATATTGTCACTTTATTATATATCAAGCCTCTTAACTAGATTTTTATTGTTACCCACTAAGTATCCAGTTTTATGTTCTTTATTAAAATTAGTAAAATAATATGATATAAGTATACTTACCTCTTTAACAATGTCTTTGTCTTTTGTAAGACTAGAGGATTACAGGTGCAGTTATTTAGGAGGAACATATTATTTGGTGGACGGTTTATAATTGTACATAACTGAATTTGGGAACTATCTGAGAAACATTGAGGTTCTGTAATAATGTAAAAATATTACTTAACATGTTATTAGACATAAAAAGTAATCTATTATTGACCAAGTTTTAACATGTACTAATGATATGACTGTACTAATGTTGCTTTGATTCTACCTTTTCCTGAAATATAGCTAGCTATGTTGGATGAATGCATTAATGCTGTATTTTGAAAAATATGCTTAGTAATACTGACTGTACTAACTTAATAAGGACATTTGTTTTCTTTTCCTCTACACTATTTTAGTCTTGCTCCCTAATTATTCCCAGCTCTCCAGCTTGCCTTCCTTCCACTTGAGGTTAAGAATTATCTAGAATCTAAGGACCCTTCCATATCACCTGCTGTCTTATCTCTGTGATCTTCTAAGAAAGGAAGGAAAGAAAGAAAGTATGTGTTCTCCTAATACCGGCAGAAAAGCTGACATTTAATAGTGTATATGTCTTGTAGCTTGTAATTGTTAGCTTCTAGCCAGGACTGCCAACAGCCATACCCTCCTCTGTATCCAGTAGTTAGATTACAGACCCTTAGTCCCTCTATTGTTGCCTCCTTTAGCTGACTCATAGTTAGTATCTAGTCCTTGCCTTTCCCAGACATTTACTTCTGCTGTAATAACATTCCCTGTCCACTAGGTGGCACCCTTATCCAGTCCCGTCCATTAGTCCATACTGCTATCCTATAATTTACATCTTCTACTTTCTGCTGCCTATACCCTGCTCCTGCTATCCTATAATTTACTTTTATTACATTCTGCTGCCTATACCTTGCTCCTATCTTTCCTTCACATATCATTTGCTCTTCTGTAAACACCACTTTCCTCCTCTGAACATTACCACTTTACTTTTATTATTCTCTACTCATCCACACTTTCACTTACCTGAGCAATCAGCAATCCACTGATTGTTCATCCTGAGCTGTTCCACTTACTTGCCTCTACCCGCTCCATTCACCCTATCGGCTCACTCTGCTCCCCTACCCTACCCCCAAATCTCACCCACCCCCACTACTCACACTTTTATCTCTCTAGTAGACTCCTCCCATTCTCTACCATACCAATTACTGGCCTTCTCACCCTTCTCTTCTCCTCCCATCAATTAAAGGCCACTCCCCACACATACCTCCTCCTATCCTCCCATCAATTAAAGCCACTCCCCACAAACACTATACTACACTCTACAACCCTTGATTTTTCTCTCTCTTTTACCCTACCTATACTATACCTCCCATACTTCTCTATCTTACATACTTAATCCATTACATTATGCATTCTCCATTCCTTCAAACACTACAAATCCCTTTCATCACCCTCTTAATTCTAATTCCATTGCACCATACTACCTCCTATACTTCCTCTCCTCTTCCCCCCTCTTTTCTCTCCCACCTCTCAACTCCCATTCCACTTTTCACCCCCACCACAACTCACTTCCATACCATATCATTCTCATTACTACAGCCCAATCTTCTCCACTACTTTAAACCAAAGATCTTACCCACCTCAACAAAACACAACTTCCCTAAAGCTCTGATCTATTGTCCACAACAGTCAAAAGGCAAACTAAATTTCCTACTATCTCCCTTCTTCATCCACCTATTTCTATCAGGTGATATCCACCCAAACCCTGGACCTAGCACTACTAACAATCTCATCCCCCCAATAAGTACCAATACCACTAACCTTAAAAGCCTAAAAATAGTCACTCTCAACACCCAGAGTCTAAGAAATAAAGCTACTCTTTTCCATGCCTGGCTTCACCACAACCTTCCTGACATTGTAGCCATCTCTGAGACTTGGCTAAAACCTACCATCTCTGACTCAGAAATCCTGCCCCCCAACTTTCAAGCCCTTAGATCTGACCGCTTAAACAGAAAAGGTGGAGGAGTAGCCTTGATATTCTCTAATCTACTCCCCATTATTCCATACCCAAACCCCATTTCCCAGTTCTACAATGCAGAACTAGTAATAGGTTTACTACAAATGAATATTCACAAAAGTATCTGCTTCATATCCCTTTATATTCCCCCAGGTAACAATAATACCACCCTTGAAGAAATCCTCCAATGGGCCTCAACTAACATTAACCTAGAGTCCTACATTTTAGGAGATGTTAATATAGATTGGAACAAAATTAATAATCTAAACCCAGCCATATCAGTCAATCTATTCAACTTTACTCAATTAACTAACTCTATCACTAGACCCAACAAAATCAATCCTCCAGGATCTACACTGGACTGGATCCTAGCTACCCTCCCTAACAACATCTTGGACTCAGGCATCCTTCCCGACTCTTTTAGTGACCACCTGCCTGCCTTCATCCACGAGCAACCCAGTCTCTCCATCTCCAGCACCAATACCTACATACACATAACCTAACAAACTTCAACCCTCTAACTTTATCTAATACCCTCAAACAAACTAACTGGAACAATCTAAAAACTCTACCACTTGACAGAGCCGTCGAGTCCTTTAACTCTACTTTCCTAAATGTACTTAATTCCCAAGCTCCACCCCGAACGATAAGAGTCAAATCCAAATCCACCCCATGGTTAACTAGGGAAACCAAAAAACGTATGCAACAGGGAGACAAATGCTGGAAATTTTCTCAGCACAATAAACAACCAAAGACCCTTATTCAATATAAACAACTCCGCAACCTTACTAAAAGACATACATCCAAAGACAAATAAATCCTACTATATGACACTCCAAGCCAACCACTCCAAAAACCCCAAACAATTCTGGAAGTCCATTAATTCACTTCTCAACCCAGGCACCAAAAATAATCCTTGTCCTGACAGTACCAGGTCCGATCCAGAAATTGCCACTCTTTTCAGCTCCTTCTTTACTAACTCTATAGCTGAACTAAATAAGACCTTCCAAATTAACCCATTCACACAGTTCAGTCACTCTACCCCAGCCTCTAAACCCAACCCTCCCCCCACCTTTGAACTTAAACCAGTCTCTACCTCATATATAAAAAAACTTCTCAGCAAACTAAAACCTTGCTCTAATGCTCCAGATAACATTTCATCTAAATTCTTACAAATTGCTGCAGATGGAATCACCCTCCCCATTAGTATCCTAATCAACAGATCCATACAGGAATCATATGTCCCCAAGCTGTGGCATGCTGCCTTTATACATCCTCTCCACAAAGGTGGTATAAATAATAATACCTCAAACTTTTGCCCCATAGCCATCCTCGCCCCAATATCAAAAATACTGAAAAAATGCATTCACATTCAGTTAATGCTCTTCCTTATCAAAAACAACCTCATCTCTCAAACCCAACATGGTTTCCATCCTGGCCATAGCACTATAACTGTACTACTCTCATTCCTAGATATCATCAACCATGCCCGAGGCACTGGTAAAATAGTTTCAACAGTTCTATTAGATCTCTCCAAGACTTTCAACACTGTCTCCCATACTCATCTCCTTAGCCACCTTGCTAACCTCAACCTCTCACACAATACACTATGCTGGTTCTCAAGTTACCTATCCAACAGATCTCGAGCTGTAAAATGGAGGAAAGGCACCTCTAACTTCCTTCCTACCTCCACTGGTTTTTTAAGGTTCATTTTCTTCACCCTATGCTCAACAACTTTATCAATGACTATCCAAAATGCATCCCAAATACTAAAAATAAATTGCTATTCTGCTGCTGCCCCAACCTTGCCCACCACAACCATCCAGTACTTCAATCAACTACATTCTAAACTGCACTGACTATGCGCCACTGGAAACACCAAAACCAAAAACCTTTAAATGCTAAAAAATACAAAATCCAAAAATACCCCCCCCCTCCTTCCAAATCCTTTCAAAAAAACAAACTCCAAATTAAATGTAACCCAGAAATTGTTCCAACCATTCCCCTATCCCTATGCCAAACTACTTGGGGTCACTAAAACCTAAAAACAACACCCATATTCAATATTCAACTCAGAATCAACAAAAAAAGAAAAAAACACATAACATCAGATCCACTATCTATCTCTCTTCTTCTTCTCTACCAACCCCTCCTATACCCTTCCCTCACCCCTATATGAATGCCCTACCCTAACTTAACTATCTGCCTCCATTTCAAAAATGGAAAGTTGTTATAATAAAATAAAAAAAAAAAAAGCCCATCAAAGCCAAACACTCCTCCCACCATTGCTCTGCCTTCCACTAACTAAACTGTCTAGAACTTCCCAACCTTCCAGACTACCTCCAACTTATCACTGCCCATAGGCTATTATTTAACACCTCTAAATGTCCTGCACACTCCAACATCCTACAACTTTACACCCCTAACAGGCCACTTAGATCTGCTCACCTAAACCTAATCACTGTCCACACACCAAAGCGACCTGCCGGGCAGCACCTCCTATCTTTTTCCTTAGCCAAAAAAATGGAAGTCTCCCCCTCCTTCTTTACGAATGACAGAAAACCCTGACAACTTCAAAACCTTACTCCATTCCCACTTGTTCTCTAATTGGAAGTGCAACTGCACTTTCCCTACCTAGCCTTCTACTCTCTCTACACTAATTGTATTTCCATACTACTCCTGTTTCCAACAACTTTGCTCCATGGATTTTACTTATTCTTTATTGTTGTCTTGTGTATATAATGTAAATATTGTAAATAGTTTGCTCTCCCTTTTATCCACCTCCCTAACATTTATGCTTGTTCTACCACTCTGCCATAACAAGACTCAGATTCTATGTAACCTTTTTAACCAACCATGTCAATATATGACTCATATGCTATGTAACCACTGTACCTCATACTGTCTCTGTATCACAATTTACCAGTATTCATAAAACTTAATATTATCTGTTGTATCTCAATGTATCTATATCTTTGAATCTTAATTTTAATTTTATCTGTTGTTTTTTTTAAATTTTACTATGTAATGTCTAGCTTTTCTCCCCGGGTCTCCACAGAAAACGGGCTCCTGAGCCCAGTGGACCTCCCCGGTCATCAAACTGAAATAAATAAATAAATAAATAAATAATGTAAATCTGTTTATCTGTAGGGGGCCATATCTCATAGGATCCAAAATGCCATACTCATACTGCAAATCCAAAATGTCTCCAAATACAGTTATATCTTGAGTTACTAGAGTATTTGACCTGTCTTGAGATGGGTCAATAACTGAGCTCCAATCTCCTCACAAAAAAAAAAGATAATGCTTTGTAACTCTGGCAATAAGATTAAATGTATCAGTAATAAAGTCAGTTTGTTTTGTTCAAGGTGCATGGACAGTGTACTTATTTTACATATTATATACCACCATCTTGAATTTAAATCATATCCTGAATCAAGTATACTATTTGCAAAAGGATGTTTGACTAATATCCCCACAGTTATTTTTTTTACTGCTAACTCCAACTAGTTATTAATATTTTATAAATTTCTTAATCATATTGAGCTAGTGTTCTCATTTCATGTGCATGTACTCATTAAATGCAATATTGGAGACATATTTGTAGAATAAGTGAAAAAAAGAGTTTCATTTTATTAAGGTTTTATATTCATCTGATGTACCAATGGTTATAATAATAAATGTTATATGCTTAAATTTAAAAATCCCAGAAAATATGTCTAAACTATTTATGGAAAGTAGAAGTGCTCTACAAATCAGGTTAATAAACGTTTTTACAAAAATTTTTATATCTATATAGAAAATATGCTGTATGTGTGTATAGCTCTATATACCTATAGATTTTTACATATATATATATATATTATACACTTACACACACACACACACACACACACACACACACACACACACACACACACACACACACACACACACACACACACACACACACACACACACACACACACACACACACACACACACACACACATACAATTAGGTCCTTAATGGTTAGTTTGAGTAATGTATGTTAAAATAAGGAGATAAATAATATGTAGGAAGGAAGCTGAGAATAACTCTTCCCATCCTCCCTTACGCCTAACCCTAATATTCCTAAATTGAGAAGAGAAAATGTCATTAAAATAATGGGTCATGTGCAGACTAATTATAGATTTCTGACAAACTTTGCATTGACCTACAAACCATTAATAATCAAGTATAACTTCTTAAAAAATCAAATTATCAACATAAGAGCTTAAATATGAAAGTAGTAAACAAAACAGTGCCCTTAACTCTTGTACAGCTTATACAACAATGTTATAATAATGATTAAGCATTTATGCAATTAATAAAAGTTCACCCTGCCAAATCATATTGATTAAGACATTTAACTAAGTATTATACATGTTGTAATATATAGCAAGCATGTAAAGTCTTAGAATGAACGACATAGTGGATATCACATATTTTAAACTCCAGCATGAATTTTATAAATAATCTGACCCAACCTGAAACAGTAATGCTATAGTTTAGTACACTGTCCTCTTTCTTCTTTTCCTTAATTCAAGTAATCTTAATTAAGTTTTTGAATAAAGTATTTAAGTACTATATAATAAAGTTTTAAGTAATTCTAATTTACCCTAAAAAAACAGACCCTGGGATTCATTAACTCCTAGACTAAGTGTACATTATTCTGAGTGAACAGACATCACAAGCATAACTCATATCTTCTTCCTCCAAATTTTGTTTTCCTACCAGTTTTCTGTCAGCCTTAAGTACCGAGGGATTCATAAAGGTTACCACAAGGAGTATACTACATGTACAATTTGTGTAATCTTTTTGAGTGATTAGAAAGCACAAAACATGTGGTAAGGATGTTCTTGAATACAGATCATGCACACTTAGTGTACACTTCAAGTAGGGGGTTAATGATTCTGGCCTAGAGATTTTATATAAATCCAAATGTCTGTTCTTTAGGGGTAATTTGATCATTTAAGTTTTTCTTACGCTGTATCCATGAAGTAGGAAGTACACAGAATGCATATGGAAACCACAAGCATTCAGGATTCAAAGATCAAACCAAAAGTCAAAGATTTGTAATGTTAATTAACCATTCTGCAAGATGACATCAACCATGTCGAAGCAGGCCTCTACACAAAATGAAAAAGAAACCACATGAGGTGAAACAGCCCGGTACAAATACACAGCATAGAGAAAGATATTGCTCTGCCTCTTACCTGTTCAAGCAACTTATTTCTTTACATATAGCTTACCAAACTCAATCAATTTTAAAATCAAAAAAGTTTTTTAAAGATAGCTTTAGCCTCTTCATTTGAATTAATTTGATATTTAATATTTTTTACTGTAAATACTAATTTAGCTAGCACAAGTACCTGGAATTTAATACTATTGCTTATTAATTAAGAAGAAAAGGGAGCAAGTTTCTGGTGGTCCATTTTATATAGAAGCAGCAAATCTTGAGTAAAGAATGTTTAGTTCCCTTAATTAGCAGCTCTCAAAGTCTGAGGACACATATTAATAATTTAAACATTTAACAGATTTGGCTTGAGACAGTACCCTGATGTGAATTACTTACAACCCTATGGTCTCTTTCAGGGATCATGTTTTCCACCTGTTTGCATTCTTAAAGTAGGGCATTTAGGATGTCATTGTTGGTGTTAATAAGATTTGTTTGCTCAAATCCCTCTGGGATTCAGAGATTATTTAGTCGACTTTGGGCTTACAAGTCAAGGAGCTTATCTTTCAAAGAAGGAAAGTCTTCAGATATCTCTTGCACACTTTTTTCCAAAATGACAAACTTGTCCTGACAACCAGAAATGTGACTCCCTGGGTGATCCATTCTTTTTGTAATGCCTTTTAAGTTACAGTTAATATTTGTAAGCTGAGTTTAAATATTTTCTATAGCTGATTGCAAAGTTTGTTGAGCAGTTTTTAAGTCATTGCAGGCAAATCTTTATGCTAACTTTACAATGGGAGAGGTCGTTTTCTTATTTTGTATTTGTCTTATTACATTTACAAGTAATGTCTTTTTCAGGAGTTGAAATAATCAGATTTAGTTTTTGAAGTTTGTATATCCATATGTTCAAAAATATGTTCCTGGAGCATTTTCTTAAAAAGCTATAAAGGCTTTTACAAAGGAACAGTAGTGTTTGGAGCAATGATCTGTATATTTGTTTCACTCAAGAACCATCAACAACAACAACAAAAGGATTGAACCTCACACATGTGAAAGAGCAAATGTGTAACATCAAGTAGACCAAAAACTCAGTCAAATTTCAGGTAATAAACATACATACTGCAGTATCTTGCCAAGTAATATTTGTTTCAAGCTATTTAGGCGGTATCCTGGGATACTGTTAGGGCCCATCGAGGCTGTGTTTTTGGACTTAGTGAGCACCACCAGAACCTGCTCCCTGCAAACAGTTGGAGGGGTTACACCAGTAGGTATTTCATTGGTTGAAGTGGGGGGATGGGGTGAAGTTTAACCTGAATTATTCAGCCAGCAGATTTGCTCTGTTTCCCTGCTCAGTGAAGATGGGAACACTGACCACCAGTTTGGCACACTGATGTGTGCTGCTTTTGAGGTTTCAGACATTGCTGTAGAAGGCCTTGTGATTGTCTTTAGCCTGTGAGGCTATCTTGACCTTGTAATTGACCTTGGACTTAATTAGTCCTTTTATTTTCATGTTTACTTTAAATAAAGAGCACTTATCATTATGGGAGTTGCTCTTTCTGATTTTTGCCATGACTTTTTTCTTTTATTATATACCCTATTAAGGTTAGGATTCCATCTGTATGGTTTGTTTTTACAGTTTGTTTTAGGCTTATGATACAGCCATTTACATTGTTGTACAGGATCTGTGTGAACAATCCTGCGTAGGTTGCTGTGAACTCACAAACTGGTGAGTACCAGGTCCAGTATGTTTGAACCTCTGGTAGATGTGCACACTATCTAGTCAGGGATAGCTGTGTTACTAAACTCCAGGAATCATTGTTCCTGCAAATTTGAGGTAGTATATGTTTTCCAGTCTATACAGGGGTTTATAAAGGGGTAGGTTAAGTCTCCCATGAATAGAGTATGTGATTTAATGGTGAATGTCTCCAGTAAGTCTAGAGCTATGAGATTCTAGGGACATGGAGGGTGACCTACAGCTTGCTAGGATAAGGTATGGGACTTTGTCTGTGGTGATTTGCAGATGGATAAACTCCTGGACATCATCCTGTTTAACAACCTACAGTTATCCGTGTTGTTCATGCAGATCAGGGCTCATAAACCTTTTGTACCTGTCTGTGCAGGTGATGGTCTCAATGTGTCGAAGGCATTGAACCCCTGGATTGCTGCAGTACTTTCTGTGGATTTAAATCATGTGTCAGTAATGGCAGAGATGTCTAATTCTCCAAAGTGAGGAGAGCTTGTAGGGTATGGAGTTTCTTGTTTGGCGTCAAGCATTGAGTAGTAACGCGTTTAGGTTTCTTTGGGTTTTATTTACTATATCAGTAGGTTTATCAATTTGGCATTGTCTAAAAAAGGCTCTAAACGGGTGGATAAAGTTTTAGACAATATTTGGAAGCCTGGGGAGACAGGTGCAGACCATCTTTTGCAAAGAAATATGGGTTCTTAACTATGTTTCCTCATGCTGATAAATTTGAATCCTCCTAGAAAGACACCAGAAACTAAGCCAAATATTGAAGTCATTCATCTTTTTGTTTGCACTGTGGCATCATCCTTCGTGAGGGTAAAATGATGCTCAATGCAAGGCACATACCTGCCTGAGACACATATTTATAGAGATCAATAATGTCTCTCTACATATAGTCCAGGGAGGTATGTCTCATAGATTCATAGTTTCATAGCAGATTAATAGGCTACCAGCTTAAGAGCCCTTACAAGCCTAGCCGATATACCCAGTTCAGCCAATATATGGCCACTAGAGGCAAGAAAATGGCATGGATTTGTGTCTATGCCTTGAGTACCTTACAGATTGCCCCTGTCCATAATGGACATAGGCACTACCCCAGGTGTGACTTTGTGAGTCCCCATCCATTGATCCAAACTGTGCTTGAACAGGAACAGGGAAGATAATGTGAATAGAAAGCCTGTTCCAAAGAAGGGAAATCTCGGAGACACATATCTGTCGCTCCAGCATGTTTTGTTTGAGTTGCTAAGTTTAGATCTCTAGACTGGGTAACCCTCATGTTGTTTGACTTGCAGATGTGTATCAGATCCATCAGGGCTTTATTTGTGAGTGCTTTGTAGGTCAGGCATAGGTCACCCCTTAATAGTTGGTAGGAGATAGAGTAGAGGGATAGAGATTTTAGTCTATCCACATAGGACATGTTGTTTACACCCTGTATTTTTCTGGTGAGGATCCTCTGAGGTCACTCCAGCTGCAGCTGTCTCAGATCATTAATACCCACATGGACTAGGATAGAATCCAACTGGTAATTGTAGCATAGTGACTTGAGTACATCTGTAACTTGGCAGACCCTGGTTCCAGATACGCAACTGCTATCTTCTTATTCAGTCTGGTGAGGGGGGCATCTGTGTGCCATACAATACAGTCTCCAATGACAAAAGCCCTACATAACACGTTTGCTTGCCCTATGGGCTTTGCTCTTGAGGATCCACTGGGTGTATGCATATGTGTGGTATTTGGTGTTGCTTTTGATGTGTGCTTTAGGGACTGCTGAGCATAGGTGTTACTGTTTATAGGCTAGGCGGGTGATTGAGTTTTGGGAAGATTGCTTTTTACTGCCTTAACGTAAGTTGCTCTATGTGTGTGGTGAGTACTAAGCGTGGTAGATGTAGTGTGTGTATTTTTGAGAACCATGTTGTATGTGAGATTTTTGCATCCATTTTAATTGTGTATGTGCATGTCTCAAATAATGTGTTTGTTTCCTTAGGGATTAAATAATTGTCTGTGAACATGGGACAATTGCTACATTGTCTCAAGATGCCCATATCCACCAAGATGGGTATGGAGACATTTGGAAATAGCATATCCATGTTGTCCAGACCTTTATTTGTGTGTGCTAGGTTATGGACTGGGTTTTACAGAGGTCTTCTTGGGCGGTCTCTGGGGTTTTGCACTAGATTGAGTTAAATTTGAAAGTAGGTGCTGTTTAACAAGCCAACTAATGTTTCTATGCTTGTCTCCATGCAATGGCTTTCTTTTAGCCACACTAAGTTGCAAGTTTCATTCTAAGGGTAGTTGTATACATACTATTTACTATCTAGGTGTTTGCATCTGTACAGGGCAATGAAAGAGGTGAGAGATGGACTTTGGAAGTGAGATTACCAAAAGACACACCACATAGCAACACTAAACTCACATATGTGGAGGCCCTTAACATTAACCTGTCTAAGCAACAAGGACCTCTGAAGCTGAAGCGCAAACAAACACCAATCACAACCAATGTCTCACATAGCTCACAACACCAGCGTGCCACCAAACAATAGCTCCTAAGGCAAGACAACATACCCAACACTTTAGTCATAGGTGACTCCATAGTCTGATGTCCCACTCACTAGGCTGAATAAGGAGAAAATTATTGTCATCTGCTTGTCGGTGCCAGAATCCACCACATAGCGAATGCACTCAAGTCACTCCATAACAAATACAAATATGACTTTGTCATTGTCCATGTTGGAGTGAGTGACTTGAGATGTACCTCCCTGGACTACATGAAGAGAGACATGGAAGGCCTCTCGGATCATGTGGCCCATGCAGGTATGACCCTAGCCCTGAGTAGCATACTGCCTTCGCCCAGAATGATACCACAGTATAAGGACAAAGTGATTGACTTCAACAATTGGCTAAGCTTCTGGTGTCATTCAAAGGAGATCCAGTATCTGTCTGCCTGGGACGACATGATTGACAAACCATGATGCTTTGCCAGAGATGGTCTGCACCTGTCACCCCTGGGATTCAGGTTACTGGCTAAGGCTCTTGCCCCCCTATAGTGCCTTTTATAGGCAAGGCTCAAAGGACAAAACCACCACCGTAACAAGTACAAGTATGCAAAATCTGAAGGTAATTCTACTTAATGCTAAAAATATAAACCTCAAAATGCACTCTCTCGAGGCACTCCTAAAAATGGAGAATATCGATATCTGTGCAGTGACTGAGACCTGGTTGAAGGCTCCAGAGAGCACCCCTGCAATACCAGGCTACAACTCTTACCACACTTTTCGACCACCAAACCTGGACCGAAAAACTAAAGGTGGAGGAGTGTCCATATTCACCAAGGATAATAACACCTCCAGGCTAGTTGCCCAACACAATGCAGGTACATCTAACACTAGGTAAGACTGCAATCCAAATTGTAGCTTGCTACAGATCCCCCACCATGCCCCAAGATTCTCACTACACCTTTCTAAACATACTGGAAAATATAAAGATACAACCAAACACCCTAATACTGGGTGATTTCACCTACCCTGCCATTAACTGGGAAAACTACTCATGTACCAAGACCTTTGCCCAACGGTTCTTGGAATTTATAAAGTCTAACACCATGGATCAACTAATCCATAGTCCCACCAGGGGCTCCAATATCCTGGACCTGGTCATTACCAACATAGGAAATCGATGCTCCACACCAGTGATCACCCCCTTGTTGGTTAGGTCTGACCATAAGCTAATCACCTTTGACATCCACATCCCCCCCCCCCCAGTAAGGAAACATCCGTAAAAACTTCTCCAAGGCCAACTTCATGCTACTCAAGTCAGAAGTGACAAACTTCATGACACCCATGCAGACGGGAACTGAAAGTTTGACTGCCAAATCCTACACTAAAGCACTGTACGAGCACATCCACTTGTGCATGAATCGTGCCATCTGAAATAGAGCCAAGATGCTCTCCTCCAAAAAAAGGAAGCCAATCAGATGGTCCCTGTCATAAACAAACTATACAACAGAAATAAAAAACTGTTGCAGAAAAGAGGAAAATCCCAGGATGCAAAAAACTCCCTTACCACCCTCAGGAAGAAGCTGAGATCCCTCATAAAATCCTCCAAAGCTAGTTACGAAAATAAAATTGCCAAAGATTCCAAAGACAACCACAAGGCATTCTATAGCTATGTCAAGAATCTAAATGCTCAGATCTGCTCTGAGGTACAACAGAATAGCATTAAATCTACTGATCACAAGGACATTGCCAATATCCTGGCAGATCAATTCCGTGCCAACTTCACCCCCTTCTCACCCTTTAAAGGGCACTTCTCAATACCGAAAGATTGCCAAACTCCAGTAATCACAGCCACACAGGTAAAAACTGCACTCTCCAAAGCTAAGAATGCAGCATCCATGGGACCAGAAGACATCCCAGGCTGTGTACTACATGAACTACAAAATGAACTGGCACCTCACCTAAGTGTCATGTTTAATCATAGCCTCACCTCAGGCTTCGTGCCCACTGAGTGGCGCACAGCTACAGTTATCCCACTCCACAAGGGGGAATTCACCTTGGATCCTGGGAACTACCACCCCATCAGTCTGACGAGCCTGATCTGGAAGGCCATGGAACATATTATCATGCAACTTATAAACAACGACATTGGCAACCTTCAAACACTGGACCCCACCCAGTTTGGGATCATGAAGGGCCAATCGTGTCTCCTGTACCTGATTGACTTCTTCGAATCAGTCTCCAGAGCCGTGGATGAAGGTAAGGTGGTCCACACAGCTATCTGGACCTTGCCAAGGCCTTTGACACCATCCCCCACTATGGAATCATAGATAAACTTGCTAAGCTGGGCATAAATCCCTATGTCACTCGATGGGTTGCCAACTGGCTTACTGACAGAACCCACACTGTAAAAGTAGTCAACTCCAAATCCAGCTCCAGACAAGTGACAAGTGGAGTACCTCAGGGTTCAGTACTGGGACCATTCTTGTTTGGCATCTACTTCTCTGAAGTACAGGCCAACACTAAGGGACTCTGGCTAGCAAAGTACGCAGATGACTGCAAACTGGGAGCCATTACTGAATCCCCAAATGATGTGGATATTCTACAAAAGGGCCTTAAAGAAACAGATGCTTGGTGCCAGAGCCATGGGCTCAAGCTCAATGCCAAGAAGTGTATAGTTATCCCCTTTGGGAAAAACCATGTACCCATGAATTACCACATAGGTGGCAGTACACTGAACACCGAAAGTGTGATAAGAGACTTAGGAATACAGGTAGACAGTGGTCTCACTTTCAATAACCGCATCGCCACAACAGTCAGGAAATTCTTCTATGTGGCCCACCTCATCACTAAGGGTTTTTCACCCAGAAAAAGGAGGTCATTGTCCCACTCTACTCATCCCTCATTAGACCCATCATAGAGTACAACACCCCATTTGGTATGTACCTCACAAGACATCTGCAACAACTGGAAAGGCCGCACCTCACTAAAAGAATCACAGGCCTAAAGCAGATGCCCTATGCTGACTGACTAAAAAAACTCCAGCTATACTCTGTCGCATATTGTCTACTCAGAGGTGATCTCTGCTTAACATACAAGGCCATGTCAAACCCAGAGCTGTTGGACATGCTACACTTAAAGAAATCCCAATCCATCAGAGCCACATGCTGCAGGGACCTAAACCTTGTTATCACAATGAATAAAACATGCTGGAGGGATACGTTCCTGACCCAGAGACTCCCCATACTCTGCAATAGACTGCCCATACATGTCAAGCAGAGCACCTCCTTGACCCCCTTCAAAAGGAACTTTGACGACTGGATGGCAGATAGGAAATTTACCCCGGGGATCATGTCAGTCGCCCTGCTAGACAGGGGTCCAGGGAAGTAAATATTGTGGGAAGAAACAGCCAGGGAAGTGTTATGGCTAGGCTTGTACAGGCCCTAGGGCCGACAGCCTAGTACCAATCTATATGAACCTACGAACAACATTAAGGAAATCAGTACTTATTCCAAATTCAGAACGCAACTCAAACAGCACTTCTTCATCCAAGCCAAATGCTCCTTTTATTTATTTTTTTTATTTATGTATTATTTGTTTACCAGGAAAGTCCGACTTGGAACAAAGCCAATTCTCAGTGGAGGCCCAGGGAGAAACGCTCTGGGCACATGCTTCAATACAGGACAAATCACCTAATCTATCTCCTTTCCGAGTATCTTTTCCTGTCTCAAGATTTGCTGAAAATTGACCCATTTTAGAAACATATGTATATATTGCACATTACACGCTGCTTGATTGTACATTGCATTGTGCTTTCTCACTTGAATGTGTATTCAATATTTTTCTATGTAATTAAGATCATAGGATCATAGGAGGTTACTAGGTTATTGATCTGGAGGTAATTTCAAGCCTAGTTGTTTCATCCCAATATAATACCATAGATAGTGTAGTCAGTACCCAGGATTGTATTTATAAATGACTGCCCATGTCTCAAAGGGTTATAGGCACTATCCCTGGTAAGAATTTACAGTGCCCGATCCACTAATCCAGATTCATTTTGGACAGTGTCATAGAGGTGCTCTGCTTCACATAAATTGGCAGCCTATTCCAAAGCTGCGGCCATCGCTGGGAGATAAATCTATCCCTCCAGCACTTCCTATTCAAGTCACAGACTATATTTAGTTTCCTGGAATGGGTAGCTCTAGTCTTGTTTGATTTACAGATATGCAGCAAATTCATTAGGTTTGGCTTGGAGATTGCTCTGTAAGCCAGGCATAAGTCTCCATTAAGAAGTCTATATGATACTGAGTACAGTGACAGGGACTTTAGTCAGTCTGTGTAAGGCATGTGCTGGAGTTCCTTGATCTTCTTAGTTAGAAACCTCTGAGATCTCTCCAATTGCTGCAGGTGCTTTGTACAGTACATGCTGAAAGGGGAGTTATACTCAATTATGAGCCTGACTAGTGACGAGTACTGAGGGGTTATAACCTTTTCTGCTTTAGAGGCAATGTATTTGCTAATCAAATGTGCTACATATAAAGCATTCCTTATTATAGTGGACACATGGTGGTCAAAGTTAAGGTTGCAGTCTACTTGTGATCCCAGATCTCTTACCACTTCGTAGGTACATAAGGTATTAATTTGATGATGTGAACAGACATTATTTTTACCAAAGGGAATGATGATGTATTTCTTTGCATTCAGTCTGAGACCGTGACTTTGACACAAGTTGTTGGTCTACGCAAGACCCTCCTATAGTAAACTGAAATTCTTTGCTGATTCAGTAATTGAATACAGTTTGCAGTTGTCTGCAAACTTGGTCAGCCACATACTCTTAGTTTTGGCCTAAACTTATTAGAAGTATATACCAAACAGTAGGGGGCCCAGCACTGACCCTTGTGGCATCCCACTGGTGATAGGTCTGCTGGTTGATGTGGAGTCTCCTACTTTGATAGTGTGACCTGTTTGTGAGCCAGTTGGCAATCCATCTTACAACAAAGGCATTTACATTCAGTTTGCTAAGTTTATCGGTAATGTCTGAGTGTGAGATTGTGTGAAAGACCTTTGCCAAGTCAAGGTATGCTGTTTGCACAGATTTCCCTCGTCATTGGCCCTGGTCACATTTTTGAAAAAAAACACCAGGCTTAGCAAGCACGATCTGTCCATGACAAAGCCAAATTGAGTCAGCTCCAGGGTTTTGTGATTGCCTATGTCTTTATTTATGAGGTCCATGATGATACGTTCCATGGCTGGTCAGACTTATGAGTCTATAATTCCCTGGGTCTGTTGCTAAGCCACCTTTGAGGAAGGGAATAACTGTTGCTGTTCTCCATTCCACAGAAACAAAGCCTGTAGTTATCATGTGATTGAATAGGGTACTTAATGGTGATGCCAGTGAATGTTTTAATTTGTTTAGAAGACAGCCCATAGAGGCTGTATTTTTTGCCTTAGAGAAGGTTTTAATGAACTGTTATTCAGATATGTAGGGTAGGGATGAAGTTGGGGGCAAGGTTTGTGATCAGTTTGGAGGAGATAAGGGAGCCAGATCTGCCCGCTAGCAGGTTTGCTATCTCTGTGAGGTCAGTGTGTGTGATACCATTAGTCACTTGTTCAGCACATGCCCGGGTCCTACCTTTTAGGCTACATACGTAGCTATAAAAGGCCGTATGGTTATCCTTGGCTGTGACTGCTAAGCTTTTCTCACAGTTACCCTTAGAGGATTGGATATGTTGTCGTATTTGCCATTGAGGCTGAGGAGGGTGCTTTTCCATTGTTGGAGCCTTGCCTTAGCTTTCTTAGACAGCAACTTTTTGTGTTTGTTGTAAAGTTTCTTAAGGCAGGATGTCCACCAGGCAGCGTTTTTATTTTTTTTACTTGGGCCTCTGAGTTTGATTCTCTCTGGAACAGCCGAGTCTGTACACTTACACAAGTGACTGTACAGGGCTTTAGTGTAAGCTTCGATGTCGTTACATTTCTGTATTTTTTGTTTCTGAGATGTTCTGTATTTCACCTGGGATGAGCCAGAAACTGGTCAATACTAACCTGTGATATACCCTGGTAAACAAATGCAAATAAAATAAAAAAATGTACTATTTCCTTGATTTCACATTCTCTATTTAAGTTAGACCAAAAACATGTGATACTTGTCTTCAAAATCTCCAAAGACCCGGAAACCAAACTCTATGAATTTAAGGATTTCAGACAGGCAAACCTCATATGATTATATGACAACATTTCAAAATTCACCTATGACTGCACCATCTTGGACACACTGACACTGTAGCCAGCTTCACAAAGGAGGTCTACAACCACTAATACAAATGCTGCACCATCTTGGACACACTGACACTGTAGCCAGCTTCACAAAGGAGGTCTACAACCACTAATACAAACGCATAGAATTCTTAGTTCCAACCAGAGCAAAATACAATGAGAAATTCAAAAGCAAATCACCATGGTGGTCCACCAACATAAATAAACTTTACAACAAGAGAAATAAAACTACTACAATTATACAGCAGATCCAAAACTCCTCCTAAGAAGGATAGTATAAGAAATATTACCAGGGAACGTAAGATACTAGTAGGACTAGTAAGGCAACCCATGAATTTAGGCTAACTTCTGAAGCTGAGGACGACTACAAGTTCTTCTTCTGCTGTGCTTGGAAACTAAGGAATAATGCCCAACAATGCTTAAAACTCATTCAAAATGGTACCACCCACTCTGTCCCAATAAAACATCAATATGTTTGATGAAGCTGAAGCAAACATCAGCTCTTAAATGTCCAAACAAAATCCACATATCCCACAATCCCTTATGCCCCCTTTAATCACCAAGGAATGTATTCTGAAGGTGTTGTCCAAGAGCAAAAATGCTTCCTCCATGGGATATGACAAAATATCTGGTTATTTAATAAATTGTACCAAACATGCTTTCACTGAATCTGTCCTCAAAATGTTTAACCTCAGATTATCCAAATGTTTCTGAAAAATTACACAGCAGAATGGTGTTTCCCCTCTATAATGGTGGTGCCACCACAGACCCTGGTAATTATAGACCATTAAGGCTTATGAGCCTGATATAGAATATCTATGGAACATCTTGTAACTGATTTCATCAATTATGATGTTAGCAATCTCATTAAGCTAGACCATCAAAGTTTTGATGTCATCTAAGGGAGATCCTGTCTATGAAATCCAGTTAACTTCTTTGAGAGGATCACACAAGCTGCTGACAGTGATTGTGCAGTATACATGCACAATGTATGCTGACCTTTGACACCATGCCTCATATGGACATTCTAAGTAAGCTAAATGCTTGAAATATAAATCTTTATGTGGTAGGATGGATGGCAAGTTGGCTAAAAGACAAAGCCCGTATAGTTCATGTTGCAGATACCTCATCTGAAACTATGAAAGTAATCAGGAGTCCCCCAGGCTCTATACTGAGACCCCTGTTTTTTGGCACTTACTTCCCTGATTTCCAACAGAGAACCAGGATGTCTGAATAACTAAGTTTGTAGATGACTGCAAACAGTGTTATTGTCAGGATTCCTTCTGGCAACTTCACCCTTCAGAAAGAACTTACCCTGGTCAATATTTGATATACAGAAAATAGGCACATATTAAATATAAAAATGTATAATGTATAATATTGTTTTCTTTGGCAAACAGACCTTACTCACAGTATATAGTACAGACAATACTCTATTACTGATTCTGAATGAAATGTAGTCAGGAGCTTGGGTACCTGGGTTGATATTTCCCTGTCCTTTGATCATCATATGGAAAATGTAGTGAGACAATCCTTCTACTCAGCACAACTAATAGCCAAGGTGTATTATCCAGATCTGAAGATGTCATCACTCCCTTATATTCACCACTGATTAGACACTGAGAATGATGCCCCCCTTTGGAATGTACTACATTCAAAATATCAAATAACAACAGGAGACATATAAGTTCTTACATAAGAAGATTTCAGGCTTAAAGACTAGCAGGAGAAATGGGGTACACTCTGAAGGTGGTTAATTCAAGGCATTGATGGTTATGAGACAAAATAGCCTTGAAACTCTTATGAATCCTCAGAGCTGTTGTACCAGAATGAAATAGAATGCCAAGTGAGTCATAGGATAATATTCTCTGTTTCTCTATTTATTAGTGACTCTATGACTCCAACCTCACCTTTGGTGATAGGCTCTGATTAGTCACATAAATGGTGAGATTGCAGATACAAATGTCATAAATGAGTGTCCTCTGCAGGGTGGTTAGGCTACCTTTTTGTGAAAAAGAGAGATACCGAGAATCCAGGAGGATCCTAGAATTCAGCCACTGCTCCTTCATGTTGGGAGAAATCAGCTAAGGTGGTTTGGGTAACTTGTGAAGACGTGGCCCAGCACCTCCCATAGGGAGTATACTTGGCTTGGCCCACTGGGAGGAGGCACCAGGGCAGACCCTTGCCACACCAGAGGGACTATATTGCTCAGTTTGCCTGGGTGAGCCTGGGAATTTCACAGGATAAACTGTTTGTCTCAGGGGATATGAAAGTCTGTCCTACCCTGCTTGCCTTGCTACTGTTGATGGTTTATGACTTCTCCGACTCTTAATGATAACAGAAAATCTGCCATGGTGACTGATACAGCAGCAAACAATGTGGGCATTTCTAATTCTTCTGTGTCTTGTTATCTATACAAAACTTCATATTGATATCTTTCTCTGTTTGCATAAAAAGTGTGTTGCACACCAATTAGCAGATTGGAGGTTGCACTGCCCTTCACTATATTTGTGCTCTGAATTGATCCCGGGATTGGAAGAATCTTATACCCAGAGTGGACATAACACCACGCTACTGAGGAGTACTGCCATGCATATGTGTCCCTCTTAGAGTGACTGCAATTCACAGATAATATGACAAATGCACTAATCAACACAAAAACATCTGGTCTAGCCACAGATGACTGCCTTTCTCTTTTCTGCAATGTTGCTCAGGGTAATATAGGGGCTTCATGCCATAGTCCCCCCTTTGGCAGCTTGCTGATCTCCATTCTATGTAGGTCAGTATAATTTACATCAGTGCAGTAACTCAGGTATTCCTAGGATAAATGGAAATATATGAACAGGAGTAGTGCTGGACAAGAAATATAAGAGTTAAATGCAACACTTAGAAGACTTGACAGATCATTGTTCTTTTTCATCTTCATTTCCATAGACTTATAATATATTTAGAAGTTGAATTCTGCAAACTGTGTAGTTCAACCCACTAAAATATTTTAGGTTTGTCCTGCTTCAATGGTGTGAAGCTCAGGGTTGTCTCAAAATGGGATAATCCTGAAAGTGAAACCTGGTTTTGTTTTGACATATCAGTTTGGCCATGTAAAAGCACAATACAAAAATGTGACAGGTGGTAATACAATAGCATATAAAACTGTCACCACCTATCAAAGATGTCTGCGCTTCCCAAGGAGAAGAAAATAGTACGGCAGTTTGGGAAGGAGGACAGGTATCACACTATTGAGAAAAAGAAGTATGAAAGGGAGATATCATTTATAACAGTGGAATTAATAATAATAATAATAATAATAATAATAATAATAATAATAATAATAATAATAATATCAACTTCCCAATGTGCAAAATGCCGATGGTTGGAATATGAATACGTGTAAATGAAAACAGAAAAAAAACCCCATAGAAACAGCATTATGCAATGGGACAAACTCACCTACATCCCCATGTGGGGACTTTGCCCACCAAGCCCCCCTAATTAATTATTCTTTCACTTTGCCCTCACCCCCAAGCCCTGCTATTAATTATTCTTTCACTTTGGTTGGATACCCTTATGAGAAAAAGGCATGGCCCTCACAGCAACATATAATCTTATACCTAGAATAAGCTGCTAAATTATTTTAAATTTGTACATCAACCAGAGGAAAGTGTGAAAGCTGACATAATCCTCACTAAATGTTGGGATGGAGATCCTATATCTATCATTTCAAATACTACTCTGATTTTCATCAATTCAGAGTTTTTTTGTGTATAATTTATGTTATACCAGTTAGAAACTAAGGAAGCCAAAAAGGATAGTGCAGAAAAGTTTAATATGTACAGTCCATGAGCTGTGCAGCTTGCACTAGAAAGGCCCTGCTCCCATGACACTGTATTTTGCATTCAGACACATATTGGCCATGAAGAGGAACCATCTCATTATCGACTAATCTGCATGTCTCTGAAGTGCAATTTCTACTGCAAAATTCAGATCATTGCTGATCTGCACATCATGGTAGTTAACTGCTGCAGCTGCATTGTGCATGGACTGGCAGCATGCCAGTCACAAGTCACTCTCTCACATACACATATACACACACACACACACACACACACACACACACACACACACACACACACACACACACACACACAGGTTCTGTAACTGCCCCTGGGTTTATGTGTCTTTAAGGTACAAGGGTATCACGTACTCCATAGTAGCTAGTGTTTCCCCCACCCCTGAATTATCCCTCATGGCTAGTATTTCTCTCCACCCCTCATGCCCCATGCTGATGTTGGTACACTTATGGCACAATTGAATTATCCCTGGTGACTACTGGTTCCCCCAACCCTGATCCCTGTACTGTTTGAAACTTGAAAGGCCAGTAGATGAACACTTCCTTTTGGTTGTGATCACTACCACAATGTGGTGGGATACGTCTAAATGACTTCCTGAATTGCTCAGTATGTAGTTGCCTTCCTGAAGGCAGAACCAGGTGAGAGAGTATATGGCTAATTCGCATATGCCTCTCCCACGGATTGCCTCATTAGCATACAGCATGGCCGCAGAGCCGGCCCTATGTAGTGCTGCATGCCTTCAGGCTAGAGCATTGTGTTGCACCTTGCTAAGGTTGCTTCTAAATACAGAAAGTTACAACTACGTGTACATGAAGGTGCACACGTTGTGGTACTTTTATGAATTCTCCACTTAGTCTTGAAGAAAAAAGTAAACAGTGTAATGAAAACTTTATGTACTTCAAGGGTACAGAACCCAAACTGTCTTTAAGAAGAAAATATGAGAGCAAAATGAAAGAATGTGAAGCTGCAATACTGAGAGCACAGGAAAGGCAGAAGGAAATATTTCACAAAAGCTACGGATGACTGGAATAGCTTTTCAGAAGTACTAGCAGATTCAAATATGGATTGATTTCAAGGGTGAATAAGACATACAGAACATCCTTCCTGGTGTTATATGCTACAGCAGAAAAAGGTGTTCCTATTTATTGTTTGAGAATGACTCATGCAGTCCTTAGAACTCCAAGAAATTAAATATGACAAGGGGAAATGTATACTACCTTCAAAATTGCTGCTTGCCTAAAAAAATCTGTTTTTTCCAAGGTAGATTGGTCTCAAGAGTTAGTATACATAAGTAATAGATGTTGTTGGAAATAGTCCCCCACACCTTG
This sequence comes from Protopterus annectens, assembly GCF_019279795.1. NCBI lineage: Eukaryota > Metazoa > Chordata > Ceratodontiformes > Protopteridae > Protopterus > Protopterus annectens. The sequence continues at coordinate 835,797,618 of NC_056725.1, read as the reverse complement.
GGGTATGTAAAGAAACAAATTATTTTAATGTGTAGCAGCAACTTTCATATTTTACTGGTAATTTAGTGGAATTAGTATCAGCTCTCAACCTTCAAATAGCTTGTCCAGAAAAGAACAAGAAAAAACACATAGAAAAGATGGACAGAGTGAGAGCACAAGCTGCCTATATGGTCTAATAAAGGCAAGCACAGAGAGGCAAGCTGGCAGAAAGGCAAGAGGATGGGAAAACTAACAAATGAGGCTTACAACTGCAGACTACTCTGTACCTTTATAAGGTTCATATTGCAAAGCTTTATACGTTCACAGGTTCATAGGTATCTACTAGGTTAATGACCACCAGGGCCTTTATAAACCTAGCCATGCAACCCAACCCAATTGTGTCCTATATATAATGGGCATTTATTAGGAGGGGGTATGTTAGGAAGTTTCTAAAAGTTATGTGGGGGGATATATATTTGTTTGGGAATATTTACTGTCTGCCTGAGTCTATTAAATGCATGGAGTCCAGACCCAGGGTGATATTCCAACTTCTTATCCATAGGATATGATTAAATAGTGCTAGGGATGAAATCTGCTACAAATTGATGGGGAGCCTGTAACAGAGCATGGAGATCCTCTGTGACTCATATCTGTATCACCAAAATGTACTATTTATTTTGCAAGCAAAATTTAAATCCTTGATTCTAGTGGTTCTGATGATGTTCACTTTGTGGATATGTAAAAGGTCCATCAAAGCTAGATCTGAGGATGTGTTATATGACAGACATATATCAGTAACCTGTTAGAAACCAAGTATAGAGATAGCGCTTTAAGGTGATCCATACAGCACGATGTGCTTATACCCTGGATTTTCCTGGTAAAGTACCTTTGGGGGCATTCCAACTGTTGCATGTTCTGGTCAGGTATATGCTGAAGGGGACATTATCTGTGACTTTGGCGCTAGTCATTTGATTGAGTTAGAACCTCGTGTAAAATGTGTGTGTCATGGGGGGAATCTATGATATCTGCAAAGTTGGTCAGCCAAAGTCCTTGACATTAGCCTTTACATCTGAGAAGTAGATGCCAAATAGCAGCAGTCTCAACACAGAGCCCTGAGGTACCCCACTTGTGTCTGGTCTCTTGGTGGAGGTGGTCTCACCAGTCCTGATTTCCTGGATCTTATCTGTGAGCCAGCTGGCAATCCAGTGAGTTAAATAGGTGTTTATGCAGAGTTTGATGAGTTTGTCAACTCTATCCAAGTGCAGCATTGTATCAAACTCCTTAGCTAGATCCAGGTAGGGTGTATGTACCACTCTCCCCTCTTCCATCACGTTGATGACCCTCTCAAAGAAGTCCAACAGGCTGAGTAAGCATGACCTTCCCTTGACAAAACCAAATTGAGTTGGGTGTAGTGTCTGATGGCTAGGTATGTCTTTGCTGATCATTTCTATTATAATTCATTCTATGGCTTTGCATATTAGCCTAGTTAGTCTAATGGGTCTGAAGTTTCCAAGGTCAGATGACGGTCTACCATTGTGAAGTGGGATAACTGTTAAAGTCCTACATTGTCATTGTACAAAGCCTGTTTTGAGGCTAAAGTTGGAAGGTGACTCAAGTGGTCTTGATAGGTTATGTTTCAAGCTATTTAGAAGGTATCCTGGGATATTGTGATGGCCCACTGAGGCTGTGTTTTTGGCCTTGGTGAGCACCACCAGAACCTGCTCCCTGCTAACGGCTGGAGGGGTTATACTAGTAGGTATTTCATGGGGGGAGACGGGGGTAAAGTTTGAGCTGAATTATTCAGCCAGCAGATTTCCTATGTTGCTCTGCTCAGTGAAGATGGCACCACTGGCCACCAGTTTGGCACACTGATGTGTGCTGCTTTTGAGGTTTTGGACATTGCTGTAGAAGGCCTTTTGATTGTCTTTAGCCTGTGAGGCTATCTGAACCTTGTAATTTAACTTGTTGGACTTAATAAGTCCTCTTATTTTCCTGTTTAGTTTAATTGGAAATCTCTTAGCTCTTTCTGATTTTAGCCATGACTTTTTTCTTTTATTATAGACCCTATTAAGGTTAGGATCCCATCTGTGTGGTTTGTTTTTAGAGTTTGTTTTAGGCTTACTATATAGGCATTTACATTGTTGTACTGGATCCCTGTGAACAATCCTGCCAAGGTTGCTGTGAACTCACATATTGGTGAGTACTAGGTCCAGTATGGTGGATGTGCACCCTATCTAGTCAGGGATAGCTTTGTTAATAAAGTCCAGCAATCATTGTTCCTGGGACTTTGAAGTAGTATATATTTTCCAGTCTATACCGGGGTTTATAAAGGGGTAGGTTAAGTCTCCCATGAATAGAGTATGTGATTTAATGGTAAGTGTCTTCAGTATGTCTAGAGCTAAGAGATTCTAGGGACATGGAGGGTGACCTATAGCTTGCTAGGATAAGGTATGGGACTTTGTCTGTGGTGATTTGCAGATGGATAAACTCCTGGACATCATCCTGTTTAACCAACCTACAGTTATCCTTGTTGTTAATGCAGATCAAGGCTCATAAACATTTTGCACCTGTCTGTGCAGGTGATGGTCTCAATGTGTCGAAGGCATTGAAGCCTTGGATTGCTGGAGTACTTTCTGTGGATTTAAACCATGTGTCAGTAATGGCACAGATGTCTAATTCTCCAAAGTGAGGAGAGCTTGTTGGGTGTGGAGTTTCTTGTTTAGGCGTCAAGCATTGAGCAGTAAAACTTGTAGGTCTCTTTGGGTTTTATTTGCTATATCAGTAGGTTTATCAATTTGACATTGCCTAAAAAAGGCCTTGAAGAGGTGAATGAAGTTTTAGACAATATTCGGAAACCTTTGGGAGACAGGTGCAGACCATCTTTTACAAAGCAACATGGCTTATTAACAATGTTCCTTCATGCTGACAAATATTGAACCCTACTCGAAAGACACCAGAAACTAAGCCAAATATTGAAGTCATTCATCTTTTGTTTTTACTGTGGCATCATCCTTGGTGAAGGTAAAATGATGTTCAATGCAAGGTACATACCTGCCTGAGACACATATTCATAGAGATCAATAATGTCTCTCTACATATAGTCCAGAGAGGTATGTCTTATAGGTTCATAGCTTCATATCAGATTAATAGGCTAACAGCTTAAGAGTCCTTACAAGCCTAGGCAATGGACCCACTTTTACCCAATATATATGGCCACTAGGGGCAAGAGGATGGCATGAATTTGTGCCTACGCCTTGTGTATCGACTGACACTGTCCATAATGGACATAGGTACTATCCCAGGTATCAATTTCTGATTCTCCATCAATTGATCCAAACTGTGTTTCAAGAGATTCAGGGAAGGGCTCTGCTTAACATGAATAGGAAGCCTGTTCCAAAGAAGGGAAATCTCTGAGACACATATCTGTCTCTCTAGCATGTTTTGTTTGGGGTGCTAACTAAGTTTAGATCCCTAGACTGGGTAACACTCATGCTCTTTGACTTGCATATGTGTAGCAGCTCTATCTGGGCTGGAACTGTGAGTGTCTTGTAGGTCAGTCATAGGCCACCCCTTAATAGATGGTAGGAGACAGAGTAGAGGGATAGGGTTTTTAGTCTACCCACATAGGACATGTTGTTTACATCCTGCATTTTCTTTGTGAGAAACCTCTGAGGTCACACTGGCTGCAGCTGTCTCAGGTCATTAATACCCACATGGACTAAGATAGAATCCTACTGGTATCTGTAGGGTAGTGACTTGAGTGCACCCATAACTTGGCAGACCTTGGCTCCAGATAAGCAACTGTTATCTTCTTATTCAGTCAGGTGAGTTGGGCATCTGTGTGACATACAATAGAGTCTCTCATGACAAAAGCCCTAGATAATATGTTTGCTTGCCTTATGGGCTTTGATCTTGGGGATCCACTGGGTTTAGGGATATGTGTGTCATTTGGTGTTGCTTTTGGTGAGTGCTTTAGGGCCTGCTGAGGATAGGTATTGCTGTTCATAGGCTTAATGGGTCTTTGAGGTTTGGGAAGATTGCTTTTTACTGCCTTATCATAAGTTAGTATATGTGTGGTGAGCACTATGTGTGGTAGATGTAGTGTGCATATTCTTGAGAACCTTGTTGTATGTGAGATTTCTGCCTCCATTTTAATTGTGTATGTGCATCTTTAACATACTGTGTTTGTTTCCTTAGGGATTAAATAATTGTCTGTGAACATGGGGCAATTGCTACATTGTCTCAGGATGTCCATATCTATCAAGATGGCTATGGAGACATTTGGAAATTGCATATCCATGTTGTTCAAACCTGTGTTTGGGTGGGATACTGTAGGTTGTGGACTGGGTTATACAGAGGTCTTCTTGGATGGTCTCTGGTTTTTGGCATTAGATTAGGTTAGGTTTGATAGTAGTGCTGTTTAACATGCAAACTAGTGGCTCTATGCTTGTCTCCATGCAATGGCTTTCTTTTAGCCACACTAAGTTACAGGTTGCAGTTCTACGGGTAGTTTTATAGCTACAATTTACTATCTAGGTGTTTGCATCTGTACAGGGCAATGAAATAGGGGAGGGATGGAATTTGGGGGTAAGATTACCAAAATACACAGAAGCCAGAAACACAGCCTCTTAAAACCACAACAGAAAAAGGGTGGGAAGGTTAGGGAGAATTCAGACTGCAAGAAGCTGACTTCTTTGAGAGAGATCCAATATTGGAGCTTTAGTCCTATGACTAGACTTTCAGAAACTTTAGTTTATTGCCTCAGTGGAGGCTGGGGCAAACACAACGAACAGCAGAAACAATAGTAGCAACGTCTATAGAAAGGTACTTGAATGCAACTTTACTCAGGTAAAAGATAACCAGAAGTGATAAAATAAAAGTACCAAAGCACAAATCCAGAAGCAGAATTCACAATACTGCCATTCCATCATAAACTAAGGCTCCAGAATATGCTGGAATTTACCAGTAACATTGTTTATGGAAAAATGATGTAATAAATGACTAAATTAGCTTCAAATTTGGCAGTAGCTCACACTTCTGCCACAAGTGTGGATGAAGCTACAAGATTAAAGCCCCAGACAGGGTTCCAAATACAAAGAGCTAGCATTTACAAGTAATTCTACTTATGGTGATTGAAGTGGAGTATAATATATAAACTATGCTAAAATTGTACAGTAATACACAATCTTTGCAACTGCAAATGAAGTTACAAGACAGTCATTATATGTGTAACTTAAACATTTTAAGCAAAATTTAAATAAAATTTTTTTCTTCCTTTTTGATGTGTGTTAATATGTGTATGCTCTAGAAAAGAAGCCAATGAAATCTGTAGACATAGCCAAGCAATGTTTTCCAGCTTTTTTCTTGTTGTTGCTGCTGTGTAATAGCTACTATATAACAACACATCCTTGCTGCTTTGTTCTCAGTCTTGTGCGTATAGCAGTTTCTAATTGCAGAATCTCTGTAATATAAAAACGTTAGCAAAGAAAGCATGGCTCTAGGATCAGTCATACATGATGTCAAGCTATGTGAATGCTGAAATTCTGTATAATGACCAGGATTACAAATGCTGACAAGTTCTATATCAGATAGAGTCTTCCCACAGGTGTTTCTCATAAGACATGTATTATCAGATACTTTCAAGTTGTAACTGTTTGGTATTCACAGACAGATAGACACAGTATATACAATTTGCAATGTATGGTAGAAGTCTGAACATTACAGAAATTATCTAACAGACAATTTTTCCAAAAAGAGATATCCAAAAACAAGGTGACAATTATAAAGATACAATACTGTCTAGTTCTCGTAAGATAAATTATTGTATTTTTTCATGCAAATTGTGGTAGATGATTACAGCAGCTTTTCTGAAGAGAGAGCAGAGTAAAAATGTAAGAGATTTGTAGAATGCATATGTCAAACTTAAAAAATCTTTAAGATCAGGGTAGTTGTTGTTTGTCTTTCAGCTTTTCCGAGTAAGAGGTCGCCACAGCGGAACTCCAGTCTGCTAATAATTGGCAGTAGATTTTTAAGAAACGCCGAGGTGCCAGCTCGACGCCCAACCTTCAATGAAGGCATGCCCATTTACGCATGCATGTCTTTCGAACACTACCCAACCGCGGGGAGGACATGCAGACTCCACACAGAAGGCACTCCCAAGCCAAGCCGAGAATCAAACGGGAGAACATCTTGCTGTGAGGTAACAACGCTACCGCCGTACCACCGTGGCATTTTAAGATCAGGGTAGTAAACAACTGAAATATACTAAACTGAAAATAAACACATCACCCACCAAGGGATAAATGCTCCGTAGCCAAAAAAGTGCAAGGCAACTATAATAAATATAAATGCTCAGGAGCAACCCAGCACAGAAACAAAAGTTCAGCATATATCTATGCACTCGAGGTATAGTCTCTAACAATGATAGTATTTGAAATTCCAACAGCAGGTAGATAAAATCCAGAGGCAAAATAAAAATAATATCCTTTTATTCCAGACACATGTGAAGGTAAGCGCTTTCGCCAAGAGGCTTTGTCAAATCTTGAACAAACAGAGTGTAAAATCACCTACTACTATATATCTAACTAGTAATTAGCTAATTAATGCCAGTCAAGTCAGCACTCCTCTTAAAGTCATAGGCTTAACACTGTCAAGTGCATTTAAAAATGTATCATAGCAAATAAACATATTAAAACATTGCATCCATATGGATAAAATTAAAAAATAAATAAGTATGTAACACTATTACCAAGATTAAAAATATATACATATTAATTATGTAAAATAAATATATGTCACAAAACATAATTTTAAAAGCAGGTATACTAACCCCATGATTTACCTAACTACCAACTTCCTATTTTTCAAGACAGGTTTCAGGGGAATTTTATCATTTAACCCTGGACTGGCATGTGCTTTAAACTGTATTATCCATTGAACTTCCATTCTTTCCGTATGATTCCTGACATCTCCACCTCTGATACTAGAATGATTCATTTGAATCACCAAGAAACAAAATGTATGTTCTGTCCCAACTTCAAGAATCTGTTTGGATAGGGCATTTGTATTGGAACGAATACATATCTGGTATAGATGTTCTCTGATATGATCTTTAAGTCTCCTATCAGTTTTGCCTACATAAAACGCAGGGCAACATGTACATATTGCTCAATAAACTATATGTTCTGAGTTACAGTTGGCCACTACGTTAAACTGATAGCACTATGTGGTCACTGGGTGTACAAACATATTATGTTTAAAAATGTAGGGACAATAATTACAGTTGTTACATGCAAATGTACCAATTCTACTGGGATGTCTCGGAACCATCTGCTCATTGGGATAACAAAGCATTATATGCAAATTCTTCTTATTTCTAAAAAGAAATTGGGGATTTTCTCCCACTATTTCTTTAATTAATGGTTCAGTCATCAGGATTTGCCAATGTCTACAAATAATGTCCCTGATGTCTCTAAAATCGTAGGTATAAAACATAGAAAATTTCTGTATAGTTTTAGTTCCATTACTTAAAACTACCGGACTGGAAGGTGCATTATACCATCTACTACCAAAATCAGAAAAATAAGGGCTGGCTCTCTCATTTCTGTATTCTTCCATACTCTGATAGATATTATCTATATCTTGTGCATTATATGATCTGTGTAATAACCTTCCTTTCAAGTTCATAAGCTCTTCATTGTACCCTTCTCGTGTTGGATTTAACCTAGACGCTCTAAAGGCCTGTCCCTTAATAATATTATCAAAGACAAACCTAGGATGCATACTCTGTCTATGTAACAGGGTATTCCTGTAACAGGACTTCCTATAAATGCCTGTATTAAGTTGCCCACTGCTCAACCTCTCTATATGGACATCTAAAAAATTGATACTACTAGTTGATTCCTCCATTGTAAACTTGAGGTATTCTGTAAGTGTATTAACTTCTTCATAAAAGAGATAGAATTCTCTCTTACTACCTGTCCATAAAAAGAAGAGGTCATCTACAAACCGTTTATAAAAAATCACATACTTCTGATATCTAGGTAAAAGAAAAAGATGTTCTCTTTCCCACATAGCCATGACCAGGTTGGCGTAGCTATTGGCACAAGATGTGCCCATAACCACGCCATCCTTCTGCTTATATATGTTATTCTTAAAAGCAAAAAGGTTATTCTCCAACACTATTTTCATTAATGTACATATCAACGCAACCTTAGATGTAGTAAAATCAGAGTATTGTGTCAGAAATACTTGTATTTTCTGCAAACCTATGCGGTTAGGAATAACCGTAAATAATGATTTAACGTCCAGTGTGACTAAAAATATGGAAGATAATCATCTACTGGTTTCATTTTATCATATAAATCTAATAAAAAATGTTTTGTGTCTCTGAGTATGATTAAATTATTATCTATTAATGGCCTCAAAGACTTCTCAATAAAAACCGATATGGGTTCAGTAACCCAGCCTCTACCTGCAACTATAGGTCTCATGGGAGGGTGTAAGGGGTCCTTATGTATCTTGGGTAGACCTTGAATAATGGGTAGTAACGGATGTTCTACCCAGAAAAAATGATACTGTTCTTCTCTGATAACTCCTTTCTCTCTCAGGTCTCCCAAATATCATTGACTTTTTGTATATGGACTTGGACCTCTCGTGGTGAAATGGGCATGTAAAAATTCCTCTCTGCCAACAGTTCTTGCATAAGAGAATCATATGCAACCATATCCATAATAACTACAGGACCACCTTTGTCTGCAGGTCTAATAGTAATGTTCCTGTCATTCCTTAGGTTGTCTAATGCTTTCCTTTGTCTGTATGTTAACCCTTTGTTCAATAACTCAACTTCAACGGTCTATGTGAAATATTCCAAACTATATCGGTGTTAGTCTTTCCCACATTTTCTTTAAAGTGGGCCCCCTCTGTTCCTCTCCAGATGCCTTCCTTTTCTGTCTCTCCCTGCTTATTGAACAAAGGGTTAACCTATATTCCTACTACCCGCAGTAATTTAACAGATACCATTTTGGATACTAAGTTATTTGTATGCAATGTACAATTAAAATTGATCTACAAGAATATAAATACTAAAGAAGTAAATCTATGTTTTTCAAAACCTAGCCTATTTAACCCCAATTTTCATCCTTTACTCGATGCTTTCTGCAAGCTGGTTGAAGAAGATGTTTACAGTTTTTGCAGACATAGATGTACTACTAAGAGAGGGAATTTAACATACAGACATAGGAAAGCATTTAACCGATAATAATTTAATCATACTCAGAGACATGAAACAATTTTTATTAGATTTATATGATAAAATGAAACCAGTAGATGATTATCTTCCGTATCTTTTAGTCACACTGGACGTTAAATCATTATTTACTGTTATTCCTAAACACATAGGTTTGCAGAAAATACAAGTATTTCTGACACAATACTCTGATTTTACTACGTCTAAAGTTGCATTGATATGTACATTATTGAAAATAGTGTTGGAGAATAACCTTTTTGCTTTTAAGAATAACATATATAAGCAGAAGGATGGTGTGGCTATGGGCACATCTTGTGCCAATAGCAACGCCAACCTGGTCATGGCAATGTGGGAAAGAGAACATCTTTTTCTTTTACCTAGATATCAGAAGTATGTGATTTTTTATAAACAGTTTGTAGATGACCTCTTCTTTTTATGGACAGGTAGTAAGAGAGAATTGTATCTCTTTTATGAAGAAGTTAATACACTTACAGAATACCTCAAGTTTACAATGGAGGAATCAACTAGTAGTATCAATTTTTTAGATGTCCATATAGAGAGGTTGAGCAGTGGGCAACTTAATACAGGCATTTATAGGAAGTCCTGTTACAGGAATACCCTGTTACACATGCAGAGTAGGTCTGGTTCAACTTGTTTGTCTTTGATAATATTATTAAGGGACAGGCCTTTAGAGCATCTAGGTTAAATCCAGCATGAGATGGGTACAATGAAGAGCTTATGAACTTGAAAGGAAGGTTATTACACAGATCATATAATGCACAAGATATAGATAATATCTATCAGAGTATGGAAGAATACAGAAATGAGAGAGCCAGCCCTTATTTTTCTGATTTTGGTAGTAGATGGTATAATGCACCTTCCAGTATGGTAGTTTTAAGTAATGGAACTAAAACTATACAGAAATTTTCTATGTTTTATACCTACGATTTTAGAGACATCAGGGACATTATTTGTAGACATTGGCAAATCCTGATGACTGAACCATTAATAAAAGAAATAGTGGGAGAAAATCCCCAATTTCTTTTTAGAAATAAGAAGAATTTGCATAGAATGCTTTGTTATCCCAGTGAGCAGATGGTTCCGAGACATCCCAGTAGAATTGGTACATTTGCATGTAACAACTGTAATTATTGTCCCTACATTTTTAAACATAATATGTTTGTACACCCAGTGACCACACAGTGTTATCAGTTTAACGTAGTGGCCAACTGTAACTCAGAACATATAGTTTATTTAGCAATATGTACATGTTACCCTGCGTTTTATGTAGGCAAAACTGATAGGAGACTTAAAGATCATATCAGAGAACATCTATACCAGATACGTATTCGTTCCAATACAAATGCCCTATCCAAACAGATTCTTGAAGTTGGGACAGAACATACATTTTGTTTCTTGGTGATTCAAATGAATCATTCTAGTATCAGAGGTGGAGATGTCAGGAATCATACGGAAAGAATGGAAGTTAAATGGATAATACAGTTTAAAGCACATGCCAGTCCAGGGTTAAATGACAAGATTCCCCTGAAACCTGTCTTGAAAAATAGGAAGTTGGTAGTTAGGTAAATCATGGGGTTAGTATACCTGCTTTTAAAATTATGTTTTGTGACATATATTTATTTTACATAATTAATATGTATATATTTTTAATCTTGGTAATAGTGTTACATACTTATTTATTTTTGAATTTTATCCATATGGATGCAATGTTTTAATATGTTTATTTGCTATGATACATTTTTAAATGCACTTGACAGTGTTAAGCCTATGACTTTAAGAGGAGTGCTGACTTGACTGGCATTAATTAGCTAATTACTAGTTAGATATATAGTAGTAGGTGATTTTGCACTCTGTTTGTTCAAGGTTTGACAAAGCCTCTTGGCGAAAGTTTTTACCTTCACATGTGTCTGGAATAAAAGGATATTGTTTTTATTTTGCCTCTGGATTTTATCTACCTGCTGTTGGAATTTCAAATACTATCATTGTTAGAGACTATACCTCGAGTGCATAGATATATGCTGAACCTTTAGTTCTGTGGTGGGTTGCTCCTGAGCATTTATATTTATTATAAGTGAAATATACTGTTTAAATAATCAATAAGGAAATGTATATACAAGTGAGCCAAATATTTGTTCTATGCCATCAACATCTGTTATTTTTTTTCAAAATGTTTTTATTTATTTTATAACATAATAACTTAACAGTATAGTAACAAGAAAAAAACAAATAAACTATATCAAATGTCCATAACAATTAAAAAAATAATATATACAACGGAGAAAACTTAATATTTCTCTATAAGATTAGACAATTGTGTCCAAGCAGTTAAATGATGAATGATGAATTATGTTGTTAGTCCTTGCTTTTATAGTAGCAATCTCGTTGTTTTGATACTTTATTTTGATTTAACTAATTTATTTTGGTGCTGGCATGTACTTAGGTCTGGTTCAACTTGTTATGTCTGCCACTCCAGTGATATAGAGAGGGTAAAACCCCAACTGTAGCCCAGTCACCCATGGTTTGATTAGTGGCTTCGGTGACTGACAGAGTGGCGGGGAGGGTGGGTGTGTCCATCCTAGGGTGGAGGGTTGCATATGCACATCCTAGTGTTGACATGCAGAGAAATATGAGGAGCTTTCTGGCAGACTTCAAGAAGCCAGTTGAACTGCACTTGGCCAAAGGAGCAGGGCTGATCGCCAAAGGCAGTACCATGCAGAAGCATGGAGATGGGGCACTGTGATCTGCATGTTGCAATCCCCTGAGGCCAGCAACACCCTGCATTTTAGGGTAGGATTAAAAATAGAAAACCCTCCCACCTAATGGCTGGACAACAACTATCCCCAAGACACCCTTAGGATCCCTGTTGGTTGGCCCTAGCATCAAATTCAGGAATATTCCTGGGGATGATTGGAGTGGCTGCTAGATCCAGTATAGATTTAGGGCACTGGGATGGCTATTGGGATGACTCCAGGAGACAAAAGAATGAAAAACAAAACTTGTAAATCTAAACTGAAATTTCAGACATCAGTATAAATCTGCATGTGTCCTTAATGATTCTGAGACTCTCACAGTGTTTACAAAATAAAGCAAACATGAAAGGTGTTTGAGTCTGGACATAGCCATAAAGATTTTTATATTAATTTGTTGCTTTAACCTTTCAGGCTTTGAAAGGGCTCTGTTGCTGATTACATCCCATACATAGAACGTTTAAACTTTTCTCTTCAAACTGGCTGCAGTTACTCTTTCTTCACATAAAAGTATAGTTATTGTTTTCTAACTTAAAGAACAAGCAGTAAAATATTTAGAGAATGCACTGTTTAAAAAGAAAAAAAACATGGAACAGAATGCTTTCTGTGAGTTTCAATATGACAACCATTCTGAATATAAGCTTCGCAATGCAAAACCACAGCCTGTTGTATTATGATGCAAAGATATTATGTTAGATTTGCTACTAGCTACCACATTATCTTTTCTATAACTAAGCTTATTTAACTAATGCTTTGAACTTAAAAGTATTTATTGCCATGAACAGGTAAGGTATATTCACATATGCAGACGTGTATCTGTAACCATAATTCAAATTTAGATAACCAGGAAGAAGTAACGCAAATAATGTGTTACACAGTTGCATGAGTACTAGACTGCATGAGAAAGAAAGAAGGCACACTGAAGTTGCATCTTCCTTTTAATTAAAAGCCAGACTGAATACAACCCTAAAAACTGTATCAGCAGTACATTGCACTTGCCGGAATGGGAAGAGCATCAGGTGTCTATCAGATACCAGACGACTAGGCTGGTAGCTTTATAAAGCAGAGCACATTTTCTAAGTGCTGTACACTCACAGCTGCATAACATCTATTGCATTAGTCCAGGATATGCTTTTGCAATCAAGACTTTAGAGCGTTTTTTTTTTTTGGTGGAAGCATAACTGAATCTTAATAAAAAATGGATACATTGGAAACAGTTGTGAAGTTCCTGAAGAACTGGAAGACAGCAATAGGTTACATTGTTATGGCAGTGGTGGCATTTGCTGGGCAAATCCTGTTTTCCATCTGTGCATTCCAGTGTCCATGCAGTAGCCAGAATTTTATATATGGACTTACTTTTCTTTCAGCTCCGGCTCTCATGCTATTCATCCTGGGTTTTATTCTAAGTAGAGGAACCTGGAGGCTTTTCACAGGTAGTCGTCTCAGCCCCAAGAAGCAATACTGTCGATATCAAACCACTCAGAGCATTTTTGATTTGACTAAAATCATTGCAAGGGCTCTGGTAGGCCCACTGATGTGGGTCTGTGTATCTCTGCTGAATGGACCCTATTATGAATGTGCTCTGACTGGTTGGGAGAATGACAGTTTCAGATCGTATCTCTGCCAGAACAAAGCCCCGTCATGTAAGGCAGAGATCCTCAGAGTACCATGTGGGAAAGCAAACATAAACGCATCTGATAATGAGGATGTACTCCTAATACTTAGGGCACAATCTCAGGTAAGAAACTCAACTTCACTTTTATTAAAGCTGAAATCTGACTTTTATTTCCAGTACACAAGTCTTGCGACATCAGTGGAGATTTTAGTTATCCTGTGCTGAAGCAGTTGAATAGAAAATACAGGAAAATACTTTGTATCACAAAGACACTTTCTGTACTGGATTTTTTTTTTCGTTCACATACATACTTTACAACTTGTAATTTCTGAAAAAGGCATGTTTCCGCAAGATGGTGTTAAATGAGCTGCTATGGGTGGCAGTTGTTCTGTACACATCCAGAAATGGAATGTCTGCCTACTGACAACAGGGCTCTTCATTAGTTGTGTGCTCCGAGTGCTTTCACTAACTGTTCATGATTTTGCAGTTCTAAAGATTTATTTTATCATTCCAGCAAAAGTTTGATGTATAGAGCTGTTGGAGACCTCAGAGTTCTGTATTTTTAGTCTGATACAGCCTGTCATCTTGTATCAGTTTTATGGTAAAAATTTTTCATGCAGTGTTAGAGGCAATACTTTTTAGATTGCAACTGTTCTCGAGTGCTCTTTTCTTTTGTTTGTTTTCTTTTTTTTAAGGTTTCATTTAAAGTATGCCTCACTTGGAGTTTGGAGTTCATGGCTTCTTTGATTTTCACAGCATTTCTCACCACACTAGTAACCTTTTTGGATGTTTCTGGCATCCTTCGTGTTAGTTGCTATACTATCACTTTACTATTCCAAAAATGTAAGCCATAGTGGTGCAGCAGTAGCATTGTTGCCTCACAGCAAGAGGTTCTCCTGCTCGATTCTTGGCTGGAGTGCCTTCTGTGTGGAGTCTGCATGTCCTCCCTGCGGTTGAGTGGTATTCCGAAAGACATGGGTAGAATGGGCATGCCTTCATTGAAGGATGGGTGTCGAGCTGGCACCTTGGCACCTGTAAAAAATCTACTGCCAATCATTATCAGACTGGAGTTCTGCTGTGGTGACCCCTAACTGGGAAAAGAAGAACAACAATGAACAACTTGGTTTCCGAAAAAATATCAGAAGGAGCTGTTTTGTGCTGTTCAGTTTGATCTTATTAGATAATGAATCTGGCTTGCTCACAGTTATATGTGGCATTCTGAATGGCTAGTAAAATGTCTGTGGCACTTGTCTTGATCAGGTTGAATTTGGACTCATTAGGGTGAAATATTTTTCACTCTGTGATAGGTTGTTGAACTTATGCTTGGCTGAATTAATGCAGTTTATTACTCCTTACAAAGTCTGTCTTTCATTCAAAAGTTATTCATTATCTGATCGATTTATTGCATAATTTGTACATTTATGTTTATTTCAGTTATTTAATGTATTCATTTAGTTAGTTAGTTATTGATACATTTTATGTATTTATTTATTTGGCATTTGTTTAAGGGGAATGTCCAACTGGGTCATGAGGTACCCCTTTTCTGCGAAGGCCTGGGGAGAAAAGCTCCAGATACATATGGTTAACAGAATAAAAAACTAGACAGACATAATAAAGTCATAACATTCAAGCACAAATAGGAAAACAACACATTAATTTGTCAGAATGAGAACTTCCTCAGACAAATTTTTGTCTGGTGAAGTTTACTAATGTAGTAAATGAAAAGTGGTTAACATTAGATACGACTCTTTCTTTATTCCATAGCCAGTACTGTGTTTGCTTTATAGTAGTTTGTGCATTTTATTTTGTTTTTCATTAGAATGAGAACTTAACTGACATAATAAAGTCATAACATTCAAGCACAAAATTGGAAAAGCTACACATTAGTTTGTCAAAATAAAAACACAAGGGACATAATAAAGTCACAGTGTTCAAGCATAAATGATATGTTAAGCCTGATATCAGGAAGATGCATCATTACTTACATAATAGATGATTATCAGAATGATTATTAATATTCTAGAGGTCATAAAATATGGTACAGATTACGGCGCAGTGGTGCAGCAGTAGCTTTGTTGCCTCACAGTAAGAGGTTCTCTGGTTCGATTCTTGGCTCAGGTGCCTTCTGTGTGGAGTCTGCATGTCCTCCCTGCATTCGTGTGGGTTTCCTCATGGTGCTTCAGTTTCCTCCCACATTACAAAGACATGCATCTGGAGCATTTCTCCCTGGGCCTCCGCTGAAAATTGGCTTTGATCCAAGTTGGACTTTCCTGGTAAACAAATAATAAATAAATATTGGTGAAGGTGTAGGATGGTACAGGTAGAGAAGGGTAGGGTGTGATAGAGGGGATAGTAAGAATAGATGTAGAAAACATATGAGTGTAACCTCAGGGGAGTGTGTGTGTACAGGAAGGGGGGGGAAGGGTAAGTTAGTAGGAGGGAGAGATAGAGAGAGGGGGTAGATAAAGGTATAAGAGTACCTCAGCCTGGGCTCATACAGGATCAAATCCAAGCTTTGTTGAAATATTATTTTATAGAGTTTTTGAGGGAGTTCAGATTAGTAGCAGTTTTAAGAGCAGGAGTAAATGCTTGGTCCTTGGGTTTTGTTAGGTTTATAAGATTTAAGGAGATGTTTGTCTTCAGATCTGAGATGTTGATTAATGGGCTAAGAGCAGGACAAGCTAGTGGGTTGTGGATGATTTTGTATACTATAGTAAGTTGTGCATGTTGGAGGTGGAGGGAGAGTTCAGGCCATCTTAGGGAATGTAGGGCTTTACAGTGATGAGTTAGAGAGGTTGTGTTTATGGAAAATTTGTCAATTTTGTTATAGCAGGTTTGCGTTTTTTTTCCTAGGGAGGTCTGCAAGTTAGTTAAAATTGGTGCCCCATATAACAGTGAGGGCAAAAGGTAAAC